>NW_010256610.1:0-60096 GCF_000690775.1 Eurypyga helias | reverse complement strand
AGTCCTTCTCCTCAGGGCTACATATTTGGTTATCGGGGTGACGAGGGAAATGCTGGGGAACCTGCAGTGGAGAGGGCAGTGGGATGCTAGAGAAACAACCAGGTAGACATCCTGGTCAGTGCAGAAAGGTGGGGAGGAGGTGGCCAGAGCAGAGGTTCCCCTCAGCCCCTGGCGAAAGGGCAGGCTGTGCCCCTGCAGCCATGGAGGTTTATGGGGAGCAGAGACCCCCCCGCAGCGAAACCCCCCCGCAGCCGGGGGAGGGTCCCACCCTGGAGCAGGTGAAGGAGCTCCTGACTCTGTGGGTAGCCAAGGCTGGAACAGGCTGCTCCTGAAGCACCACACGCATGCAGAAGGGACCCACGCTGGAGCAGCTTGTGAAGAACTGTAGCCCCTGGGAAGGACTCACATCAAAGAAGTTCATCGAGAAGACTTTCTCCCGTGGGAGGGACCCCATGCTGGAGCAGGGGCAGAGTGTGAGGAGTCCTCCCCATTAGAAGGAAGGAGCAGAAGAGAACATGTGATGAACTGACCACAACTCCCATTCCACATCCCCCTTTTTCACTTGGGAGTAGGAGATACAGAATTCAGGAGCAAAGCTGAATCCAGGAAGAAGGAAGGTGAGGGGGGAAAGGTTTTTAAGATCTGGCTTTGTCTCTCATTATCCTACTCTAATATTATTGCTAATAATTAAATTGATTTTTCCCCAAGTTGAGTCTGTTTTGCTCATGACCATAACTGGTGAGTGATCCCTCCCTGTCCTTGTCTCAACCCACAAGTCTTTCCTGGTATCTTCGCCTCCCCATCCCACTGGGGGAGGAGTGAGCGAGCAGCTGCGTGGTGCTTGGTTGCTGGCTATGCCTAAACCCCAACAGGGCCATTTAAACTCTTTTTCCTCAGAGCCTTTGTGTTGACATGGAAGACCCGTTTTACCCACTTACCTTTCTGCTGTATCAGCAGCTGTTAAACTCACTTGTATCCTGGCTCCCTCATCCCCTTTGGGGATGCCCACCTGCGTGGGGCAGCACAGGGGGAATGCAGTGGGAACCGAGCGGGAAGGGGTCAAGCAAACACATTCCGGCAGGAAGCTGCAGAAGAAGACACAGTACTTCTGGTGGAGCAAATCAACACTTGCCACAAAAGAATCACTGAATTAAGTGGTCTTTTTATTAAGTGGCTGACAGTTAAAGGGCCTGCAGGGCTTTGTGGCATTCTGAGGAATAGTGCTTGGGCTTGTCAAAGGTTGGGCTTGCGTTTGCTGTCTTAATGTTGATGAGGCTTATATTTATTTTTTCATAATCCTGCGATTCTTCAGAAGATCATTCATCTCATTTCTGTATATCGCTGGCTTCCACTTTGATTAATTGAACTTTAGGAGAGGGCTGAACCGTTGCCCTCCGGATGTCGCTTCCAACCTGGGCAGTTTCCTGGTTGTGTGTGGTTCTGTGTGCGGGCTGCAAGTTCAGCTCCAGCCTTGCTCTACAGTCAGCAACTTTGCCTGCAGCCTTAACTTGCTTGAGCTGTCTGGGGGCACCAGCTGCAGTAGTTTGGAAACACTGTCTTTATGAAATACCTCACGAGGTGTTTTGTTTCTTAGCGTGAATTTTGTTTTCAGCGCAGTGACCGTTTCCAAAATTATGTCAATTTGTCTTTCATGCAAAAGTTCTCCTTCACCTGAGACGTCAGGAGGTTTATGGGGATTATTTCTGGGTTTGGAAGTTAGAGTCGTAACAGTTTTTCAGGCCAACCATGGCTTTGCTCTTTGCATAAATTTTTGTGGTGCTTTTTGTTTGTTGGTTTAAAAGAAAATTTCTGCAATTCTTGGGTTTCCATGTTGTGCTGAAATACAGTTGTTCTCAAAAGCCCAGATTACAATGTGGAAAAGAAGCCAACTCCTGAGAATGCGTTTGGTTGAAAGTAAATTCATACTACTGCGTGTAATCTTGTCTCGATTTACATAAGGTCGGTGTTCAGTCAGTAGATGCTGCAGTACCTTGTCACACACTCAGGAGATGATTTGGTTTATGTGAAACGGAGCAGGTTTTATTTGTTGTTGTTGCTGCTGGGTTTGAGGCTTTTGCATTTTTGTTTGTGGCTTTGTTTGTTTTAAGTAAATACATTATACAGACGGCAAACCGGGTTTACAGGGTTTTCTTATTAAGGACAGCTATACTGCCGTCTGCTCTCGGCTGTTATGTTAAATACACTGTCAGCTGTGAAGCAGATTCCCTGTTTTCAGGAGCTGAAGCTTAACTGTGGGCTGTACTAGAAATGTCTTGGTTAGGTCTACCGTGTAGGTATGCAATTGTACATATACCATTACGTACGTGCCTAGCTGTTTGTAACCACACGGTTCTCGTATGAGGAGGGATTTGCTGATGCAACTGCTTTCAGGAGGAGCCCGAAGAATAATTGCTTTCTGTGACAAAGCAATTCCTAAACTTCACTGAGTATTTTAGCTGTGATTTGACTCTGGTAAGATAATGTCTCCAGTCAGCTTTGCCCCTGACAGAAGTCATTTCTGCCCCCAGCCATACCATCCCTCGCTCATCTCTTTTGTCAGTGTAAACATTTGTGCAGCTTTATGGTAAATCAGATTGGGGAGCTGACAGGGATTTTTTTTTTGGCCAGGGCAGCCTAAGGGTGATAAGAGGCTGGGGTAGGGAGGGTAGGACGGCTTTCAGCAGCTATGACAGCTTATGCCAGCTTTACCCATTAATGATACCGCAGCCAAAGCTCTGGGAATTTTCAGAAAGGAAGCAGCAGTCATTTCCAAAATCGAGTTTTGCAAACCAGTATAGACTCGGTCTGGTGTGTATTGGATAAGAAAACTTATCCAAATCCAAGAAACCAGTTTCCACTTGATAATACCCTGGGTGGATTAAGCGCATGTTTGACCTTATAAATTGTCCTGCGTGCGTTTGCCTTTGGTGCGTGTGTGTGCACCTGCTTCAACACCAGGAGATTATAAACTTAGCTTATTTCAGGCTCCTTAGTTCTGCTCTGAATCATGTCATCCCTGGGCACGACACAGCTGTAATTCAGTCGGTGGGTGAAGAATATCGAGCCATTTACCTAGGCGGCCCCTCCGGATTCGCTAGGCAGCTGTCAGTAACCAGTCTGGGAGGAACTGAGGAAGCATGTCCTGGCAGTTGCTCGATATGAGGATAATGATTGTGTTCAAGAGGATAAAATATACATAAAATGACAGAGAAAGAACTCTCTATGCTTTACTTGTAAAGATGTTGGGACTGCAGCTGGAAATAAGTGATAAGCAACATAGCAGAGCTGGAAATGAGCAGTGACCATCTTGACTTCTTTCAAGTGTGTTGTGCCCTCTTGGGACATCAGGGAGCTTTCTGGTTTGTAAAGGCCAGTAAATGGCTGATTAGTGAACAAAAAGGAGCTGTAAATCCTTCCAAAAACATACTTTGCATTTTTATTAAGTGAAAAGTCCCCTTGAATGATGTATGATCAAATGTTTTTGTATTTCCTATCAACTAAGCTAATTGATATGACTCACTGTACAGAAAAGCTTCCCTCCTGCATTTCATCGCTTTGTCTTAGTCTGTATTAGCTAGAAAACAGATCCTTCTTGTAGACTGGCAGTGACCTTCAGGGCCAATAAATGAGACAAGTGTTAAAGCAGAAATAAGTGTGTCATTTCCTTGTCCTCTGCCCTTTTTCTGCAGCAAATCTAGATGCTCTCTAAAGCTGCCCACCAATACAGATAGCATGGAGCATTTGCTTGTTTGGTGCCTGTAAACTTGAGGAAAGTCTTAGCAAGCAAGATCAACTTCGTTCAGTTTTGAGCTGTCAGTAGGGTCACGGACATGGTCACCAGAAATAGTGGGTATGGCAAAAACAGGTGACCACCACTGCCTTCACAGCAGGTCTTCACGCCATCAACTTAGCTGGAGGTGAGGAAATAAATTGGGCTGGAATTTCAGTGCTAGCAGGGGATCCTGAAGCAAAATCCATGGAGAAGTGGCCCTGACTGACCTCAGGACTGTGCTGACCTGCCCTGACTCTTCTTCACTGTGAATGGTTTTGAAAACCTCAATTTTCAGTAATGTAACCAGCCTGAGCGTAACCAGTCTGCGTCTGGGCTTTTCTTTTATGGTTGCTTTAACAAAATATATATCTTCATTCAACAAATTAAAATGTAATTAATTTTATTGAATGGCTTTAATTGGAATGAAGACAGTCCTTTGGAGAAAATACATGGAACTAATGAACCTGATTTTTTTTTTTAAGCATCTGGAGTTGAGGTAATCTTTAGTTTCAGTGCACAGCGCAAAAATAATTTGAGTTCAATTAATTCTCTGTTTACTAGACTGTACCTTTAAAATCTTAGCAGCTGGGAAAAGAGAAAAATACTTCATTGTCTTACCTTTCCTTTTGTGTTCTCCGCTTTAGCTGACTTTGGGAAGGTGATGGTTGCTCCAGTGGCAAGTGATTAGCTGCTTTTTTGTCATTTCTTGTCTATTATTTCAATCCTCTTCCCTCATTCTTGTCTATATGACATCTCCTTTGCATTTCTTCTATCATCTGGGCATCCTCTGCCTCTCCTTTTCTTTGCTTACCAATTCCTTTGCTTTTCTTTCAAGTGTGCTTATCATTATTATTATCCTGTGCTGACTGGAGTTTTAAGTATGTGTGTTCTTAGTTTTCTATGGCTTAGAGAGACTTGGCTAGTGCCTTATTAAATAGTCTGTGATTATTCCTTGCAGATGGACTACGTGCTATCTTTTAGAAAAGGTCTCTATGCTCAACTGGTACAATCATCATCGCCAGACTGAAGGAATCTGCTTTGCAACATGTCAGCATGACTCCTTTCTTTGCTTTGTGTTGACTGAGTAGTTTTATCTCCTTTCAGTGGATTTACTGACTGACATGCTACAAAATGTCTTTCCTGCCTCTGATTTTTTTTTTGTTTCTTCTCCGATCTGGGTGTGTTGAGATACAGAAGAGACTCGGTGTGTGATAGGGTTATGTGAGTACTTGGATGCTGTAATTATCTGCATGAAACCGAGCTGCTCTTTAAACTCCATCGCGGCACTCGAATGTTGTTTTTTGCTGTGCCAAAAAGCTGTGTATCCAGGCCTGCTGTTTTTTCTCCTTCCCCTTTTTCAATCCATGACACAACAGGTGGGATAGCCTATTTGCTCTACTTTCTCAAGACAAAAGTACGTGCAACCAAGACGTGCTTGAGTTGCACAAGTGAGACAAGGTGCTAGGTCCTGCATTGCTTTGAAGCAATCCTGATTTTCAGTTTCAGTTCAGTATACGCGACATTAACTTAAGTTTTACCATACTGAAAAGCAGCAGGGCTGTAAATCTAATAGCAAACACTGTTCTGTTCTCCCACCTACTGTGCTTTTCCCCAGAAGAAAGGAGAAGAGAGTGGATGCGAGGGAATGGAAGCCATAGACCTTTCCAGCAATACAATGATGCTGTTCATTGTGGTTTTAATACTCTGTTAAGGAAATGATCTGATGACAGTGCTGGTTTTGGAGGTTTGAATCTGTTAGTCCTTAGGACAGAAGAATCTTCACTTGCAGTTTTTGGCAGCATGCTTCAGATGTGATCCAGGGAGAAACTGGGACTTTGGATTGCCTGTTGAGACAGCTGGGAAAAGTGTGGTTGCAAATGCATGCTGGTTTGTTTGTGGGTTTTTTTCTGTCAGCATGAAAACAAAAGTTACTTCCAATTGGTTTTCATCAATATAAAAGCAGAGGAACTAACCTGAAACTTTGTTTCTTCCTTCCCCCCTTCTTTTTGTACTTTGCTTTCATATGCCACAGCCTTTTATTTCTTGCAGTTAGACTGACTAGCTGTTGCTCCAAAATGACAGTTTTAGTGCACAGTGCCTACAACTAGGATTGAAAGAAGGAAAACTGAGGATTTGCAAAACAAAGCCCACCACTGGCAACATCAGCAGATTGATGCTCTGCCCTTTCTACTTCTTCTAACCCGACATCATACCTTCCTTCAAAAGCTGTCTTTGATTAAGTCATCATCTGTAGTGTTAATAAAATCAGCTGTGGACACTCAGTGCTGCCTGGAAGGAGAGGTAGGTCTGTTGAGAGAAGCTCTGGCTGTGCCTGTTTCCTCTGTGCTTGCAAGTACCCTGTGCAGAGTGTCCTCTGGTGAAAGCCAGCGTGGTTTGTGGCCCATCCGTAGATGTTATCAGGCTCATTAGCCTGATTACAATGCAGTCGGAAATGTGACTTGAAGATCGAGTAGGAAGCTTTGTGTGAGACCAGAGAGACGTGCTGCCTGGCGTGGTAGTTGGTTCTCCTTGGCAGCTCATCGCCACCTTGCTACAAGGTGTGTCCAGTTGCAGTAGCGTATATTGTGTCAGTGATGACATTCATCTGCTTCTCTGATGAGCAGACTTCAATATTCACTGGGAAGAGAATAAGAAAATGGACAATGTTATTTGGAAGAGAGAGATAAAAGGTGAGGGAGAGGACCACAACTTCAAGTCCTTCGTGATTCAGTAGTAACACAACATTATGCACTGTATCTGTGTAGTCAGGCAGGATCTTTACTGGGTACCAGAGATTACTTAACACTTCTACTTTGCTGTGCTGAGGTTGAATAGAACTTAAGAAAACTCCTTAACTGCATCATAGAATCATAGAATGATTTGGGTTGCTAGAGTTGATCTAGCATTTTGGTGTGGTTAGTACCGTTTGATACTTGATTTTCAGTCCCAGAAAATCCACGGCAGGTTGTAAGGTGTTTTATTTCACTGAACTTTCACTACCCTGAGATTATAGGAACTCCAGCAGTAGGCTGCTGAGGCAGTGGAGAGTTTTCCTTAATACAAGGCATCTCTCCCTTCTCCTAAGATTTGAAAGAATCATAGAATCACAAAATGATTCAGGTTGGAAGGGACCTTAAAGACCATCTAGTTCCAACCCCCCTGCCATGGGCAGGGACACCTTCCACTAGACCAGGTTGCTCAAAGCCTCATCCAGCCTGGCTTTGAAGACATCCAGGGATAAGCTACAGGATTGTTGCATTCAGAAAGTTTATTCTTAAAATATGTTGTGCTGTATCTGTTTAGGAGCTTGCAGAAAGCTTGGTTAAAGCTTCTGTGTGCATTTTGCATACCTTCCCTGAAGGGCAGGAGAGCTCTGGTACTACAGCCATAGATAACGGGCCTCGGGTATGGATATTAGCCCTGAAAATTTATCCTGTCAAAGCGGTGTGGTTGGAGCTGTTTGAACTGGGGAAACTTAAAACATGCGAGACCGAGAGTGGGAATGAACCAGGCACTGGGCGGGACCCAAAAGTCTGAGGCTCAAACCACAGGTTCTTGATAAGATCTATGAACTGGGTTTTTCCAGCAATAATTTTTGTAGACTGTCCATGCAGCTGAGTGGAAAATCGGAGCACGAGTGCCAGGTGTTAGTTCTGGAGGATTTTGTTACACAAGAGAAATGGGGTGGTTCAGGTGGCATATCGTCTGTTTCTTCTGCTGAGTGAGAAGGAAATAGTTTAAGGGATAGACTCACTCAGTTGTTCTCTAAACATTTTGAAGTCCCTCTTGGGCTCTCGCTGTCAGCAAAATCCATCAGGGAGAGCTAGGTGTAACACAGAATCAGAATGACAGTGCCTTGCAAGGCTTTGGTTAATAATAAAAAATAAATGCAGTGTATCAGAATTCCTTAACTGCTGTAGCGTTATCTTTATGCTACGTGTGCATAGACGTTCAGTTTTAAGAAGAAATAAACCAAGGAGATAATTTTTTAGCATCCTGAAGGCTTCTCCGTGGTTGCTTGCGGTACTTCATACTTGACCTGGAAAGAGGGAGTGAAACAGTTTGATCCCACGTCTGTTCCAATTTTGGTCTTTTCGCTGACACAGCTGAGAGGAGGGTAGTTGTGAATTGTTGCTGAAGCTTCATAAATTGGAAGTCAAAGACACACTGTGAAGAGATTATGGTTCAGTGTCTGTATGTTCGGTGTCTGTATACGCATTGAATAGGTGGTCCTGCCCGTACCTGGCTTTCGCTTTTAGTGTGCCGTCTGCGTTGCGTGCAAGAACCTGCAGTCTCCCGCAGTCCGTGCTTTAAGATTGCGAGGCACTTGGCAACCAGAAAACCTGGCTAGTGAATGGAGTGCAGGACTTGCAGTCACGTGAACTGATGCCATTTCCTGCTCTGCTAATGATACCTTGTAAGCTTTGGCATATCACTTAATTTTTATGCCTCACTTTCAAAATCTTTAAATGCTAGCAGTCCCTAGAAACAACTTTGGAATAAAAATGTGTACGCCTTTCTCACGAGGGACACTCTGGGTCACAGCTGTATGAGTCCCAGTTTTTTCTATGACTGCTGCACATCTGTATGAGACCCCTGCATTAGCAGAAACTAAATTTAACAACTGCTGAGTGCTCCTTTGAAGGTCATCCTGTCTTAAATATTCACTGGTTCTGTTACGTTTTATGTCTGTCAGGAAATCTCCTGACTCCTATTGCTCTGTAACCAGCATTTTGAAAACTGGAGGGTTTTTTTTTTTTCAGAAGTGCTCCTCTCCCTGTGCTACCTGGTCTCCCTCTCCGTCCGCTTCAGGCTCCCGTCTCTGGCTCTCAGTCTCGGTGCTTCTGGTACTGCTGGCTGAATCTAGCACGGCCTTCTCTTCATCCCTTCTAACTCTTATTAAATGCAGTTTATCTCTCCGCTGTTAAGTAGTCTATTGATTCACTTTAGAGTTTATTAGATTATCGCTGTCTGGGTTTTGAATTTTGTTAAGCGTTTTTTTCAGGCGCGTATGCGCGCACGTATGAAAATAAATCAATGAGCAGGGACAATGCACAATTATTTACATGGCTACAGCCGCCACTCTAATGTAATATTATCATTTAAATGCTTGCTGAGTATTCAGCCGGTGAAGGTCTGTACTGCATGCTCGGCAGTGCTGGAGCCCTAGGGTAATGTTTTTCATAGCTGTTTATTCCTAAATACTCTTGATGGAAATACAGACGCCACCAAAGCTCCGTATGTGGTTTCAGGTACTGGGGAAAGGGAGAATGGAGGGGCCTGTATTGTTTCAAAAATGGCACTAAACCTTTAAAATGCGTCTAAAAAAGAAACGGAGACGCGATGGGTCTGTTTGAGAGAAAAGTGATAAAACCAAGTAGAAAATTGATCTGCAAAGCCTGCAAGTTTATTTGTAAAATTCCCCTCCAGCAGAAGCTCAGAGACTTGAATGAAAATATGCTGCCAGTGCTGAGCTTAACCCTTCGCAGGTCAGAGCCGTTTTCATCACCTGTGCCTTCCTAGGGAGACCTTTGCTATTATCTTCGCAGGTTTTCTCTGGCCAGGGAAGGCAAACGGTTCATCTCAGCAGTGCCTTACAGTTGTCTCTGAAATGACGCCTATTCGTTTAAATTTCAAGTGCACTGTGCCGTTTCATGCTGTGGTGGAGCTGTGTCATGCCCAACAGTGTTCCGTGTTTCATTGTGCTGAGGAGGGTGGATCAGACTTCCTCTGCTGGACCTGCTTCAGTTTCACCAGCTGGTGGGAACAGGGACAAGAATTTGGGGATCACAGATGTTCCTGCAGCCAAGGAGGAAACAAGCCAAGTTTAAAGGGACATTGTTAAATTCTATCCTAGGGGCCTGGCTTTTATTTTCTTGAAGATATGAAGACCTCAAAAGACTTCTTAGTGTCACGGTTCATCACTCCCCCTCCCTTCTTGGTAATCTGTCCTCCATTAGGAAAGTCCTCCATTAGGAAAGGGGACCTTATAGCAGCCTTCCAGTACCTGAAGGGGCTACAAGGAAGCTGGGGGGGGACTTTTTACAAGGGCCTGTAGTGACAGGACAAGGGGTAACGGGTTTAAATTGGAAGTGGGGAGGTTTAGATTGGATATCAGGAAGAAGTTCTTCCCAGAGAGGGTGGTGAGGCACTGGAACAGGTTGCCCAGAGAAGCTGTGGATGCCCCATCCCTGGAAGTGTTCAAGGCCAGGCTGGAGGAGGCTTTGAGCAACCTGGTCTAGTGGAAGGTGTCCCTGCCCATGGCAGGGGGGGTGGAATTAGATGGGCTTTAAGGTCCCTTCCAACTCAAACCGTTCTGTGATTATATGATTCTACGTTCTTCTAAAAATCTTTAGCTCACCAAAATGACATAGTTGCACCAGAAAAACCTTCCTCTTTTCATGTAAAAGCTCCATTTTGCTGAGGATATATTTGTACAGGCACAAGCCTCAAGTTAGCAGAACTCTAAAATACGTGCCGAAACCCTGCTATTGCTAACTGCACGTTTGTCCAAGTGCTCTACACTTGGGGCCACACTCTTTGTATGGAAAAAAATATGTAAGTATACACTCATGCATATATGCGCAGAGGAAGAGATTCCACATCTAGTATTAAAACTGACCCAGAGCTGTTGACGTGGGCTCAAGCGTTTATTTGGAGGGTAGAGTCTCTTTCAAAGAGCTTTTTGCTCACCACCTTATTTTTTAAACTGATTTTTCTTTCTTTGCTGATCTGTTCCTCTTTTCAGTAGGCTTATTCTTTTCTGCAGCACAGCCTTTGGTGTGGTACAATCAGAAGAGCTCTTCTGTTCGTTCTTCTGCAGCCTGGTTTTACTTTGCCCTCAAAGGCTGCTGAAAAGAAACTCTGATGCTTTCCTGCTTTTTTCAGACCAGCTCCACTGTAAAGTTAGTGTTAGTTCAGGCAGAGGAAAAAATGCCTAGCCCTATTCTATACCACATTTTCTCTTCTGCCTGTGTACTGGTGTGTACTGTTTTATTTTAGTGTGGTTCTGCAGCCAGCGCTCTCCCGTGCAGCCTCGGGTTTTCATTTCATTGTCCCTTACCTGTGGTTTTGTTGAAATAAAACCAAGGGCAAATTGTTGATGTTGTCCAAAATAGATTGCATTGCCAGAGGTATGCAGGTTTAGTTTCGGATGTAAGAATTCCTGTTCCATGCACCACGCGTCCCTATGCTGCACCCCTTTTCCGCACCTGCTTTGCTGGAGCAGTTTCCATAGCAATAACCTCTTCAAGTTTTCCAGAAGTGTTACAAAAATGATTTTCTATCTCCTCCTCCTCAACAATTCAGGAAAATGGAGCTTATTAGAGAGACTTTTTTGTCCTCTGTGCCTTGATAGGAGCCTAGCAGGGGCACTCTGCAGTCCCAGGTAAAGCTGTCTGCAGCACACAACTGCTCTTCTGTGATGAGGACCCCAGCCGGGCTGCCCACTGCTGCAATTTGCTTGACCTAATATAAGTTGTCTTCCCTTCTCTCTTGACTTTGGCAGCAGTATTTTTTGTGCTGCTCTGACTTCTTAGAAGAGCGAGTAGGACAAATGTAAAAAAAAGAAAGAAAAAAAAAAGTATTCTGAAAATGATGAAAAACTATTATATATCCTAAAGACTGAGAATCAGTAATTCAAGAATTTAAGCTTTCATCACGTTTCTTTCTTCTGCCAGGCACGTGAGGTACTACACAACAGTTCAACTTGCAGCTCAGTAGCATATGGGAAAATATAAATCCCTGGAGAAGGAAAGCATTAAGCAGCTGCCTGGAAACCCTCAGGAGCCTGACAAAAGGGGGAGGTAGATGTTAACATGGGACAAACAGCGATTATCTCAGAAAGTAATGCATTCAGAGGCAGATACGAGGTTGTGGTCTGAAACTGAGATGTAGGGGATGGTATCTGTAGCAGTGTGGCAAAGCCTTACTTTGTGACCTCCTAGGCCAGAGCAGAACGACCCGATGGACGTGGGTATCTGCTAATAATGTCCGAGGAGCAGTCCTGAGATAGAGCCTAGGTCTGGGCATTAGGATTCTAAATTGATGGGCAAGCTATTGCACCAAAAAAGGTTATTATTGGGTAGAAATACATTGAAAGCGGTTTATAGACAAAGCTGTAAAATCTTCTAGGGTGACACATGTAAAAATAGCTCCCAAGCATGATGTGGCTAAGTTCATTTAAAACTAGGTTTGCCTAACAGGGACTTCGGAAACAGCTGACTTGGAAGCGCTGTCATGAGGCACGAGTCTGTATGGCTCATGGTTAACATTCACACTTGGAATTGAAATAGCAGGGCACAAGTTAACTTTATTTTTGCAATCTTCCTTCAGATTTGTGACCAGACAACAGCAAAGTTGTGAAGATCATGGGAGAAGCCTCTTTCTCTGAACACAGGAGTTGAGCCCCATCCCAATGCTAAGATCCTTTATGATCTCCTTGTGCCCTTGGGGTTTTACTCCACATCTGCCAGACCCCTCACTGTGTAAGCTTTCTATTTCACCATTTGTTTCAGCCTATAAAAGACCTTTTAGAATGTTTAAAAATAACCCTGTTGTCATTCCTTAGTTAAAAAAGAGCTTTTCTTCCCTCTGTTTTTTTCACTCCTTCAACCTCAGTGGTTCAGGCTTTTTAATAATTCATATCCCTTTTGACTTCACACACCTGCTCGTGCTACCTGCGGTGCTCAGTGAGAAATGTGCTCTTTGCAGAGCTCGGAAAGATCAACTGGGAAATTAGTTAAAACCAAGTAGGTGGAGGGTTATGTTTCACCTGCTAATTGAAGTACTAAGCCTACAGGTGTTAGGGCTCCTACAGCAGCCTGGCCCAAAATGCCAGTGCTAAGTGTTTCGCTGGCTGATTTCTCCAGTAAGCGTGGCCGCTGGCTTTGTAGAAGGGGGTTGTTGCTGAAGAAACGGTGAATTGGAAAGTCCCTATCTCTGTGCATTGTGTCGCAGTTGTAACTTTGCATTCTCTTGTTTTCCACGCAGTTAGACGTGCAGACTAGCAGGGGGAAGTTGGAGGACTTCACTAGTCTTTCATCCCTTTTGCAGTTTCTTTAAGCTTCCTTTGCCTGGAAATCCCAGGTGTTGCGCTCTCAGAGACTTAAGAAATATCATTTTGACAACCTAATCTTGCAAAAAGACAAAGTCAGGGTATTTCTTCAGGAAAGTGTCATAGCTGCATACATACAAGATTTGGGTTTTAATTATTGCTACACCCTCTAGCTATAATAAAAGACCTGTCAGCATATTCATGCTGTCCCCATTCATATTCAGAGGGTTGGAAAGTAGAGGTTTAGATTCATTCTGGATTGAGGTTAGGCAAGCAAGGTCTTTTCTTCAGCTTAATGACTTTCAGCTCAGTTTGGTGACTGATCAGTTTAGCTGTCTGAATTGTGTATGCACAAAGAGAAGCAGGGTTGTGCTTTTGCATACATTCAATTTTCATATTTATAAATCAGAATCTGCCTCCATTTAAAAAATGAAGTGTCGTTGCCTCAGCTTATAAAGAGCAGCTGCCACCGCCATTAAAACTTTGAAATGTTCCCTTGGGAACTCTGAGAGTGCATCTGTCTGAGCCTCGTAGTGGTCTGAGTTTACAAGTGGGAACAAAGTGTCCCTTATTACTCAAGAGTTTAGACAATAGATCAAAGACTGGAGGTTTAAGCAGCTATCTTTCTTGGATGAGCCTGTCTGCATGGGTAGTTGCAGAGTTCCAGCTGAAAAGGAGAGTCTGCCTGCTGCCAGGCTTAGGCAGAGTACTCCTTTAGAAGCCACCCTGGGTCCTAAGCTAGCAAAATACTTCACTCTTTTAAGAAGGACCTCTGGTAGTTTTTGGCAACAGGATTTTTCTCGTCATCCCAATGGTCTGACTACGGCAGTTGGAGTTTTGGAGCTCTGCAGATCTGGGCTTTTACTTTGCCTCAGAGGTGGTCTGTAGAGTAAGGCTCTCCTGAATACTTTAAAGAGCACCTTATGATAGGATAACTTGCGAGGTAGCTGCGGGTGGATGTGCTCCAAAACAGGAACCGATCAGGATACAGGGGCATAGCGTGGGTGAGACACAGGGCTGATGAGCTCAGGCACACTCCCTCAGTGACACAGCTGTGCTCCTGCCAGGACTTAGGCTGGTATTTCCATATGGCATTGCACTACACAAACTGGGATTTATGAGGGCAAGGAGGAAATGTAAGAGGCCATCGCCATGTTCATTGGGCTTAACTTCCTTAGCTTGTCTCGGCATGACTTTGGCACCACAGGCGGTGCTACACCATGCCAGCAGCTTGAGGGGCGCATAGGAGGTGACTTTAGTAGGAGACTAATGTCTCTTTCCACGCTCTGTGGTCTGTTGGGACTGTGCTGTCTCTAAAGCTGTCTGCCCGTGCCAGAAGGCGGTTGCCACTCCATGGCTGGCATAGCTGTGCCGTGGCCGTGCTGTGGTGCAGAGACTGCTTTCTGACCATCTTTTCCCACCGAGTCTCAGCTTCTGGCAGCCGACTATGCCCCTCTTGCACACATCACACGAGGAGGAAGCCTTAGCTCTGTTCACACAGACGTCGTTTGCCATGGCTGCGCTTTAAGGACACAACCACACGCTTGGAACTATCTCGGACACGTTATGTTTACCCTTCAATATTCAGCACATCACTAAGAGAGGTAGTTGTATACTGTAATACCACTATGCTGCAGCTGAAGCCATGCCTCAGTTTCTGCAACTGTGAAACGATGTCTATGAGCTAGGGACCTTTAGAAAGTTATTTGTAACCACGCCTTCCTCAGATTTGCTACATCTTACTGGGGACTATACCTCTTTTCTTTCAGGTCCCAGTCACACTCTCTTGTGCTCCAGGTTTGAGTAAATAATCAAATTAGTTTGAAAGACTTTTTTTCCTCTGGACTTTGTACACAGAAAATAACGGCTAGAAGAGCTGAAGTTGTCTGTTTGTGTAATTTCATGATGTCCCTTGGCTTTCTGGGTTTCACGTCTAATTAATGAACTCCCTTGGCATTTCTGTAGGTTGTACAGCTCTGAGCTCATTACTGGCACCTTCCAAACGATGACTGCAAAATGCTCTGAAGAAAGTGGTAATGGTTGGGTATTTTCTTTTTTTTTTTACAAGCAAGGTCATCTAGATTGTCTTCCTTCTTTTGTCTTTTCCTTTTTTTATTTTTTTCCCTTTTTAATTTTTGAAGGTCTTCCCAAAGAGTATCATGTGGCTAAGAAACTTGGTGAGCACAGGTGCTTCCTCTGCACTGGGCATCAGGCAAGCAGAATTTCAGTCTTTTCCCACAGAGCATTAGAGCTTCTAGTGTTGAACCGTTTTAGCTTAGAGATAGGGTTACCGTTCTTCAGTTTAACTCCCAATGCCAGGGGATTGATCAATGACTCTTACTTGAGCCCACACTCTCATTTCATCTCTGAATCACGCCAACTAAGGTGTGAGTGGGTGAGTTTTGGCCTTTCATGCCACAGTTACTCTTGTGAGACTGGTGGCTTTCTGTCCAGTAAACAGCTCAAATTAATACTGTGTGTTTGGCTGGATAAGTAGGATATAAACCAAGTGTAAGCTCAGATGGAGAGTTTGGGCTGTGACATCAGTTGGTTTCACTTTGTGGATAGATGAGCGTGATCTGGAGCTTGGCAGCCGAGGTGAGGTGACGGCAGCATTGTCTGCGTGTGAACTCCAAGCTCCTTGTGTGGCAGTGTCTTGGAGGCTGTGGGAGGATGGAGCAGCCCACGGGGCAGGCACGAAGGTGTCTCGACTCAGGGGATCGGTGGAGTCATAGACTGGTAAGTGTCAAGCCTGCAGACCTTCCAAGTTCAAACTGCACTTGAATTCTCTTCTCCCAGGGGGAGAAGAAAAAGCTTTAATTTATGAAGTGTCACAACACATTACAGCACATCACATCCCAACACGCCGCTGCATGGAGCTGACATTTGTTTGCTTTAATTCCTCAAAATAGCTTTTATTTAGAGCAAATGTTCCCTGTTAATTCAAACAGTTCTCATTTTCCTGTGCTCTGTACTTGCCAGTTCCCATGGGGACAGTTGTTCCTGCAGTGCTTTGCCCTGTGTTGGTGAGCTGTCAGGCCTTGTCAAAGGTTTTAATTATTTTTCTTATTAGTAATGGAGAACTTCTTTGTTGCCTCTCAACCCAAATACTCACTAGACAGGGTGCAGCGATGCTTATACTTTTTAATTTTAGTTCTCTGACGTACCAAGTGCAGTCCTGCAGGGCGTGGGGGTGTTTTTTGGCAGAGGAGCAGGCTCCAGGTGTTTGGTTGTCAACCTTACTGGCTGAGGCCGTGGAAGCCAAGGTGGGCCCCAACCACCTACAGGAGGTCAGTGTGCAGAGTCGTGGTGCTGTGGAAGCTGCAGGACGAGGAGTTGTTCTCTCCTGAGAATAGCAAGTACTGCACATCGTGTGGAAGGCTAAAAAGAAATGAGAAGGGAAGTCCACCACCCATCTCCTGGTGTGGAATATCTTTTGCCTCCTCTGTGAGCAACGTCTGTAGAGGTACAATATACCCTGTCTCTGGGATTTGTCATTTAATGAATTTAACACCACATCTGACTTTACCTAGAGATTCAGTGTGACTTTTTCTTGCCAAGTGATGACCAGAAGATGGGCAATATCTATTTTGGATGTGTTTATTTTATTCAGGAAGATACGTATCTTGCCTATTTGGCAGTTAGTTGCTGGACCACTTTCACGGGTGGATGTGGACTTCTGCTCTGTTTTTTAACAACTTTATGACAGTTGGGAAAGTTCTTGGAGCAGGAACAATCTTCCTTCTTTCTTCTATTGGAATAAGCAGACAGATCAGGTGATAGTCAGTGGTATTGCTGTTTTCTTGAAATCTTTCTCCTTTTCACCCAGTCTCCTTCACTGTCCTTCACTGTGCTGTATCTGCTGTGAGGAGAGAGCCAGAGTTGCCTGTGCTCAAAGGGGATTTCTGCTGCTCGTTTCTCCAAGTGGTTCAATGCATTAGCAAATCCCAGGTCTACATTGCATCAAGCCCTTATGTCACACCACTTCTCCTGGAAACTGCTGCTGTCAGAAAGTCTAACTACAAGCAAGGTGAGAAGGGCACTGAACAAGCAGTGGAAAGCACTAAAATTCTTCATCCTTCCTACTTTATGTGTATTCCTGGAAACTTTTCTGCTGTTTCCTTTCTTGATCCTTTACTTGAAGCCATACTCATCTCTAGCTAGGTACTGCAAAACCAAAATGGAAACGTGTCAGTATGACCAGCAAGCTTGCCGTGGGTAAGCATCATATGTGAAAGGGTCTCCATGAAGAGCTTGTGTCTCTGGTGCCTCGTTAGATTACTGTCTCCTGGGCTTTGGGAATCGCAGATAAATTAACCCTTCTGCAAACCACACATCATGCAAACAAATCTGCCTTGACTTCCGAGCATATTTGAATGCTCTCCTTTGGATGGAGCAGTGGCTAGTGCTGTTGGGGAAAACGAGACTTAAGATATCAGAATAGAGTCAGAACTGGTTTATTTTCAGAAACATTTTCCCTTATGGTTGAAAAAGCTAAATGAGTAAGGGAAGGCTGTTTGGGAAGAGAGAGTGAGTGGGGGGAACGGTGTGAAGCAGGAAGGGATAAGTGAGCAAGCAAGTCAATCTGTTGATAGGGGAGTCTCAGCACAATCAAAAGCAGTGTTTACGTAATTTAATAGCAGAGTGTGCCACTTGCTTTCCTTTTCCTTGCCTCAAAACTATTTTCTTCTATTATGTTGCAAAGTAACCTGCATACATTTAATCATAGGTGGTTGTAATTTTTGTTTCCCATAGGGTGTCCAGATGTCTATGTAGGACTTAGCTCCTCTCCTGAAGTGAAGAGCAAGGCTGCAAGGAGACTCTGAAATGTGTGGCCCGAGTTTTGGGCGTTTGGAGCAGTGCTTTCTGTAGCACAGGGAACAGTTAGAGCTGCTGCCATCTGAAGTTATCAAAATGGCGATGGATACTCACTGGGTGTAGAAGGCTGCCTTTAGGCAAAGGCTAAAAGATTGTTCATATACAGATACCTATAAAACTTATGTATGGTAGTTTTTCCCTCTTCATAACAGCACATTATTTCCCCACCCCCTGTCAGCATTTCTGTGGAGCTGATCTTGTTCAACCAAATAGCATCCTCCTTCTCTGGGCAGAAACCCAACTCTCTCCCTTCCTTCTCCTTTCCTTCATTTCTATTCCTCACTATTCTCCATGTCCAGCAGTAGATAAATAATAACTTCAGTAGACACCACAACTGCCCAGTTTATTCCATGCCGCTTTGTGCTGTCTTTCCTGCTCATTGTCATGGGGGTTTTTTCAGGATTATTATTTACGAGTTAAAACTCAGAAAGCTTTTCCAAGTGCAAAGAATGCCAAGTTTTTCCCTGCTTAGGCATGGAAGCGTTAAAAAAGTTTTGACAATTTTCATTTAGTACACAAAAAAATACCCTCTCGGTTTATGAAAAACAGTTAGTGTTTCATATTTGGGAGACCACTGTGTTACCCATTGATTCTCCCAAACCCAAGAGCTGTGGGACAAACCGCAAAGTGTTGATTTTCCGTCTGCAAGGATTATGTGTGAAACTGCTTTTCGTGGTGTTGTTCCTTGTCTGCGTTACATTTCTCTCAAGGGAGCATGTGGCACTTCTGTCCCATGCCCGCCTTGCATTCCTCACGTAACTTAAGGTGCTGGCTTTAACCTATAAAGCTTACACAACGATGAGTGGTGTGTGGTATAGCTCACGTGCATCTGTTGATTTCCTGTCCTGCTAACAGCCAGTTGGTTTGAGGAGGAACAGTTTAACTTGAGGACTTTGGATCTGTGATACCTTTCACGTGCTGTCTTACCAGTGTCTGAACTTGTCATCTTTTAAGATGAACGGTGGATTTTTGTATGTCTTTGGTGTGGAAGACAAAGGACCATTGGCTGGGGTGGGGCACAGCGGGAAAGTCTCTCACTCCACAGAGCTGCATGGGAATGTGTGGAGTATGGGTGTAGGCATTCTGTGTACATCTCCTAATGTTATACAGGCATGAGATGTCATAAAAGCTGTGAAAGAAGGTACTAAAATTGAGGATGAAGTGAGACAAGTATGGGATCTTCGACAGGTGAAATGAACAAGCCAGGGTCATGGTGAAGTATATGATGCTTTGTGCAGCTGCATCTCCCTTTCCTATTTTCACTTTGGCAGGAAAGGGTTGGAGCTAGCGGCAGGTTCCTTCAGCTGATGTGCTCAAGCTGTTAGGCAGTGCCCATGGATTCACTTAATTTTGCATTCTCTGACCTGTTCTGGGTTCTGTACTTCATTCTCACCTACTCCTTGCTACCTATTGTAAGGGATAATGTGAACTTTGTGGGAAGCTTTCTCTTTAAGTGACATTTATTTGTATTGCCTAGCGCCTTAATGCACTGCTTTGCCTTCAGGGAAAGAAAAAGGTACTTGAATGAAAAGAAAGGGGTAATAGCAGTGAAAGAAGAAGGTTGTTATGTATCATAATGTTAGCATTCTTTGGAGAGACGCTACTGTAGTTGGAGGAACTAATCTTTGCTTGCATAAGTAGACAGAAATGCTGGCAATTTACAGCATCCGCTCATACCCAGATGTCAACTCACATTTCCAAAGAGAATCATCAAGTCAGGAGATAAACAGCTGGTACAGGCGAAAGGAAAATAAGCTTGTAAGTGCTTAAAGAAAAAAAAAAGTGTTAATTTTTATGAAGTGTAGTGCGCTGGCATCTAAACAAATGAAAGTTAACAGCCAAGAGCAGGGAAGTGAAAAGGCTTCTTTCTGTTTTCAGCATCTGAGATTTAACGTCTTGGTTCCTCTCGTAGCAGCTTCAGAGCACCCCTGTATTTTTGTATGAAGTTCCTTCTAGTACAGCCTCATGCTAGCAACAACGGGAGAGCTAGCCTTGATGCGTTTTGGACATTCCTGCAGCCCTGTCTGTATGTGCTCTAAGCTCGTACAAGCGCCGGGGTCTGGCCGCACACACCTCTGATTTCAGATTTTAACCTGATGCGCGTGTCTCGCGATCAGAGAGAGTTTCAGTGGCTGCTCCAGTGGCTTCAGGGATGCTGATGGCCAGGTGACAAGGTAGGCCTTGGAGACAAGGCCTGGATGCCACACGTGGATTCCCTTTCTTCCTGAGAAGTGAGACATTTGCCTAAACTTGTAAGTATTGAGCACTAGATCATTAATAAACAGTTAGATAGAAAAACAAAGCGTTTCTGTGGTCAACAGGCATAGAATTGTAGCTGCAGGGAAAGTCAGTGCTGGGATTCTTGCTGAAAGAGCATTTAATAGGGAATGCTGACTTGCAGCATCCTTTGCAGGGAATGAGAAAACAGCAGGTCTGCTGCTGGCCTGCGGACGTCTTTCTGTACAGGCAGGAGATAGGTTTGCATCCTAGTTGGGTTGATAACAAAGCAGAGTAAACAAGTCTTAAAAAAAACCCTGAACTATAGATTCTCTAGTCCTTGAAGGAAAATAAAGTGCAGAGTATTACTGTCTTCCTCCCTCCTGTTCTTTCTCACTCCAGTCTTCTGATGCTCGCAGGGCCTAGCAGGGTTTTATGTGGAAATCGTTGGGATTATCTCCCAATTTTTTCTCAGATAATTCAGTTGAGAGGTTATACAGAACTGAATGGTTTGGAGACTGGGAATCACTAAGCTAGAGGCTTTAAGATGCTTGCAGGCTCCTATCTGGGCAGAACAGTTCGATATTTATTGGATGTGCTACTAATTGGCTGAAAAAAATCCATCTTTCCAACTTCTTAGTTTTTTTTCTCAAGGTCATTTTCTGAGGTTTGGGAAGGGCAAGGAGGGTAAGTAAGTGTTCCAGCTTTCTGAGATCTCAACCTGGCAGAGTGCAGTGAAAATTGCTGTGCTGACTTGTGATTTATACTACCTGTTTCCCTGTGGTGCTTCCAAGTGAGCAGGGGCTTGCTGGCAATCGGCATTCTCTCCTGGGGTGGGAATCCTACAGCGTAGCCGAGCCCACGCGGTACCTCCGAGTCCGTTGCCTGCTGTCACTGAGTAGGTGACAGTGCGTGCAGAAAGCCAGGCAGCACAGCTTGGAGAGCAGACCTAGAGATGTATTTGTGTGTGTGTGTGTGTGTGTTACTCGGAGAAAGTCACCTGGGGACACAAGGTGCAAGTACACTTCCCCTGCCGTAGCTCAGCCCAACAGCCATGCCTTCGGCAGCAGACCCCTGCGGCACTTCTGTCCCCCATCTCTTCCCGTAACAGAACCTGCCGCTGCCAGCCCCTCCCTACACCAGTGTTTGAAACAAGTAAATTGTAATGAGATGAGCTGTCTTAGCTGTTACAGTATTTACAGGATAAATAGTTTCCACTTCACAGCCATCAATACCTCCACCCTTTAAATCCATTAACTTCCTGACTGCTCTACACTGCTGTTGTAATGGGCTGACACTGATGTAAGGCTGTAAGAGACCCTGTTTAGAGCTCTGCAGTAGGGAGAGTGGATGTAAATTGTGACCACACCATTTGACCTGGGACTAAAAATGCCTGCAGAAGTGACACATTTCAAACCATGCATTGGGTTGTAACAGCGACGCTGCAGAATTTTCTTCTAGTCTTGGTGGATTAGCAGGGAACCTGGAAATTAGCAGTGATGGCTTTCCTGAGAGTCTGTAATCTTAAAATTTAGAAAAACATGGCTGGCATGGACTGCTGATCTAAAACCTAGCCCTGCCCTGGACCATTCGTGCTTGTAGATGTTGGAGATCTTGACTCCCTGTGTCGGTGCAAGTCTTCCAGAAAGACAGATGCTTCATTTGAGCTGTGCGCAGTTCTCTTGGACTCCTCGCGGTAGCATCAAATGGTTACTATTTTTAATCTTTTGTAGGTGATTGATTGTTTTGGAAGAATTGAAGCAGACTTCAGTTATTTATTGATGGCTGGAAACGAATACCCTGCAGCCTCCCTCTTGCATTCCTAGTGTGACCGAGAGAGGAGAGGTGTAGAATCGGAATAGAAGTTCCATCACATTCAGCCTGCAAGGCTATTATTTGAGCTGTCTCAGAAATGTTTAAAGTTTTTTGCTGTTGTGTTAAAGCATTGGTCGTTGGATTTATTTAAAGATGACACAAGCGGAGAGGTTTTATTTGAATCCCACCCACATGATCTTCAGGGATTTATATACAACAGAATATGAAGCTCCTGCTCATTTTTACATATCGCAGATTGGCCTTCTTATTTTGTGATGCAGGGAGTGTGTGTATTTCAGAGCCTGGGAGGTAGGAGAGGGGAAGAAAAATTTTAAAAAGGAGAGATGCATCCCTTTTATCTTCCCCTGTTAGGTTTTGTGCAAGTTGGACGCTGAGTGATGAGGCAATGCGAGGACAGTTCAGCTGCATACAGGCTAGTCAGTGGGATACCATTTCAGACTCTCGCTGGCCTCTCCATGGCGAGAGATTCTGTGCTGGGCTCTATCTGTGGGCAGCGATTTTGCAGGTGGAAGTGTATGACCCCAAGCAGCTAATACAGGAGCGGCTGTTCCGACTTCATCCCGCCTGAGCAATCAGCACTGAACCCATCTTCTCCAAAGGCACCAACCTCGTGTAATTTTGCTGCTGCTATCTTTCTCATGAACCTTTCCTCTCCTCTTAGATTGTTTCAGTCAAGGACATAGTGAGAATATGATTTCTGACACCGTATCCTGCAGTACACAGTGAGGACCAGTCCGAGTGTCTTTTTTTCTACTTTCCTTCCCATTATTCTAGTGCTGATAGGCAGTTGCCAGTCTCCATCAGAAACAAGCCTCCTAATGCCATCTGAGATAGGACCGTGTAGAGAAAATGTACGGCAAGAACCTGTGAGACTCAGATTGTCACTTTCAGGAGGTGACAAATAAAAGGGCAGGTTGCTCTGCAATCTGCCACCAAGTTCACTGGTGCGTGCTTTCGGCGTGAACGCGGGTGGGAGGTTTCCTATGGGGGCTGTTCGTGCATAAAGCAGCCAAGCGACGTTGAGCATCTGTTTCATTATTAAACCATTATCATTAGCTAATTTCTCAAAGCCCAGTCAGTGGAAGAAGGGAAGCATCGTGCTTTTCGCTGTGTGTATACCTGCAGGTTACTTCATTTTCTTTTTGGATATGATTAGTCTATTTGATGGTCGTTAGCTGAAAAACAGTAAAGTCATTAAAGGGCCATAGGTGCCCTCTGGAGCTACTTGCTGTATGTTGATAAAGGAAAATGGCAGTGTAATATAAAATATAATCTCATCGCCGCATCTAATTACAGACAAGAGTAAGCTGCTAAAGAACAGTTCTGTAAGAATATTATAATTGTGTTCATACAGCATTTCCAACTTGAAAGCTGTGAGCAAATACCGACTAATCCTCCCAACAGCCCCTGAGGGTGGGAAGGTAAATCTGTTACTGTTTATTAAGAACTTGTTTCAATTAACTTTAACCACTGTTAAAATAACTATGAATTGCTGAAAAAATTAACAACGTTCTCCTTGCAACAACTTTGAACATCTTGGATGTCCCGGTACTGAGCAGCGTTTCTGGTATCTCAGACAGAGGGGCATCATTGGACCGGAATAATGTTTGGAAGCATCCAAAAAATGCCTGGTACTTTTTATTTCCATTAATCCTTAGTGTCTTATTAAATACTAAATATTCTTGTTTGGTAAATATATAACTAGCTCTCTGGGGCTTTGTAAAATGTATTGTTTTCAATAAACACACAGCATCGTATTATTACTATTATTATAATTTCAGGAAATATTTTTCTGTGCAGCATAAAACTCTAGGTGTTAGTAGTAATGTCTCTTTTTACAGCATAGAACAATTGCAATTTAATTGGTAACATTCTCTCCCAACCCCATACTAGGGGACAGTGGTGGAAATTATACATTAAATCATGAAGCATAGGCTAGGTACTTGCAAGGTGCAAAAGAGACAAAATATGTTGGCTGCTTCTGGTTTTGGGGTTCTAGATGATAGTGCTTGACACTGATTGTCTGGCTGACGGTCCTTCCAAATTCCCGCTGAGGTCAGGTTGTGCTGTAGAGGCTCAAACCTTCTAGCAGAGGAGTGGCATTTCCTAGGAAAGACTGCTCTTGGAAATAGAGTAGTTTTAAACTTTTTCTTCATCTTAGAGTTCATGCTTGGTTTTGTAATGTGCATGTCCCAGTGGCAGGTCAAAGATGGGGAGTCATTCCATAATCTTTGCTTTGGTTTTTGTTGGCTTCTTTTGGCAATGGTTGAATCTTTATTCCAGATTCATGTCTAATGCATAGGCTAAAAAATTAAATATTCTGTGCTAGGAGGAGAAAATGGAACATTTTTATTAGTTGCATGAGAAGTTGGCTTAGCTTAAGCCTGTTCAGGCTTCTGAGGATTTATGCCCTGGGCAATCTCTCTCCAAAATAAAAAAAAGGAAGCCATAGTTTGATTTTTTTTTTTATTATTATTTATGTATACTATCATGCATATTTATCATCTTTTTGGAGCTATGCCCTCCATGCAGAAACATGCTGCAAAGCGGTAGAGTGTGTACCGTATTCTGTAGCTTTCTCAGTGAATGTTTTCGATGTCATTTTGTTATATAAAACTCCTGGGTTTGACTCAATGCTTAAATAGATGTCAGGTGCTTGCAATAGATGGCTGAGTGTCTTGTGCCCCTATTTTGCTCACGTAGGCTGAATGAAAAGCTGCTGTTTGTCACTTGTTTGGCAGACTCTCAGTGCCCGTACGCAGCTTGCATTAATGCTGATGGGAGCTGCATACACGCTGAAGAGCCAAAAGAGCCAGGTTCCTCCTTAATCTACACTATCAGCTAGTGAATACCTTGTCATAGTACCCAAGGTGGCCTTTTGCTGCCCAGAAATTCTGTCTACCATGTCCTTACTGCTTAAACTGAATCTAGAAGCTAATGGGATTCCTCCCCCATTCTGACAGGTGGAACATGGGGCAGCGTACGAAAGAAAGCTTGACCGAGCAGTGGCAATCGAGTAGGCAAATGGTGCGTGCAGGAGATCACTAGATCTTTCTTCCATTGGCACTGGAAATCGCTGGGTTCGGGTAGGTCCTGGGAAAACATCAGCCTGGTGTGGCTGAAGGTTGGTTTTTTTTTCGTTTAGGCAGCCTTCCTTGTTGTTTTTCTCAGCCACTCACCCTTCTGCTTTTGTCTGTAGCTGATGTGCTGGGCACCCGGTTCCTGTAGAAAAAAGGTCTGTCCAGGGTGGCATAATGAGAGAAGATCAAAGGTGAAGGGTGAGCAAGCAGCTGATTCTTCAGCGGTGCTGGGCTCTCTTTGAACTCCTCGCACTCTCCCTATTCTTGATCTTTTCCTCTTTTAAAGTAATCTCTTACTGTGTGCCTGATAGTGAAGAATTGCCTTTTATTCTTCCATGTCTCACAATAAAAAGCCAAAGGAGTTGGGATGAGGTAGACATTCTGCCAGAAGCTGCCTGGAAGCAGAGTCAGCACTTCTCATCTGAGTGATTCTTTCCCGTTTCCCCTACCAGCTTCCCTCTGAAACATCCCTTTCCCTCCTTGATGCAAGACAGTGGTTTGAAGTCAGTTTTGTGCTTCACCTGGATTTCCTTTTTATGACAATTGCAGCACTTCAGAGCAAATGAAAGTGATTGGGCTTTTTGGTGGCTTTTATTTCTTAGTACTTTGTCTTTGGAGGCATTGGTTGAGACGCCCGGCTGAGACTCTAGGTATGCTTTGTGTGCTGCCTGCTCCTACTCTTTTCTTGTCCTGATGTCTTCTTGTCACTCTTGAATGCCTGAGCAGCCCTAGAGTTGCTTTTCCCTTATCCAGAGTTGATTACAGCGATTTTGAGACAGGAGAGCCTATTTTATTGCCCCTCAGCCAGCCTGAGCGTAGCCTTCCCAGCAGAGCTGCTGACCTGCTTTGTATGGACTGGCTGGCACAGACAGCGACTCTGTCTTCATCGGTTGTCGTGCACCTTTTACAGATTAACCTCTGCTCTTTTCCTGTGTCATTGTTCTGTAGGCATGTTGACAAGCTGCTTTGATAATAAGGAGTGGGTGTGTATGAACTGGGAAAATGCTTTGGCTCACCTTCACTTCGTTTGTGTATGAGCCAATTAGGCAGCTGCTTCCCTGTTGTTGTAACTGGAATACTGGTGAATAAAGCTAATGGTTAACTATAGGTGGCAGCAGCTTTCTAATGCTGTTACTATGTGTGCATGTTGTTCTGTTTCTCCAAAGCGAGGTGATGCCTCATTCAGACCTCACCTCCTATTCTTTGTTTCGCTGAAGCATTTTTAGCTTAAGCTTTCACAGGGAAAAACCTAGCTAGCTTGACAAGTCATTACTACTCCAAGAATTTTCCATTTGCAGAACAGGACGTGCTCTAATTGTCACACTCCATGATATTTATTAATCTGTAACTCATACCTGTTTCCAGAACTACAGTGTTTAAGAAGATTTCTGGCTTGCCCTGATTTCTGGCTGCCTTCTCTGCTGTGCTCTCACAGGTTTGCTTGAACGTGATACGGAGATGTATACCTTCCTGCACCAGCATCATACTAGTGTTTCATTCTCAGTAGTCATCCCTTAAACTGCCTTGCTGTGGTGGAGCAGCAGCCTCTGAGCTACAGTTGGCAGGCCCTTGGGGACCCATGTGCTACTTGGCAGGGGGGGAGGGGTGGTGCAGGAATTGTTAAAAGCAACTAAGAAAAATCAATTGTCTGTAGGCTTGCGTGCAAGGTTCTGCACCCTTGCTGGAAAATGGTTTCAGGAGTCTGTAAATTGCAAAAGGCTGAAAAACACTGAGTAATATACTGTAAAGAAAAACAAATCTGTGCACTAGGAATCACCGTTAAATCTGTCAGCATTAATGCTATAAATGGGAACATTTTGGACAGCGAAGCACAAGCACTTCTCTTAACTGTGCTGTAATACATTGGTTTGAGAGAGTTTTGGCAAATGGGGTGATAGATGCTCTGCTGAAACAGAAGAAACATGCATCTCTCTTAAATCCCTTGAATTGAAACCCAAATGAACTTCCAGTTTGATTTGCTAGATCGAAACTTTGCACTTGTCCTCACACCTTGTGCTTGCTACAGGCTGCTTCTCGGGCTGGTGGCCAGGATTCCCCAGGCAGCGTGGCAGTGATAGTGAAACAAGACTGCAGCAGGACTTTTTAAAGGTCTTGTACCTGAAGCTACCTGAAGGCATTTTGAGAAAACAAAATGCTTAGGAAATGCCAATTTGTCAAAAGACAGTGGTTAGCATTATGGAAACTTTCATGGAAAGAGCATCCTGTTTCCAGGAAGGAATTTCAAGTAGAATTTGAGAAGCTCCCCTCCATATTCAGAACTGTCACTTGAGGTTCAGTGACAGGCTTCAGCTTCTTCCTCTTCTCGGATAAGACCAGAGCTTGAACTTCATTTTTTCCATACTAGGTGAGAGTCCTGGCTGATGTCTTGGCAGCTCTTAGATGGGCACTTTCTTGCTCGGTCTCTCTTGGGGCAAAAAGATTCTTGGTTTTGTTCATGGAGGAAATAGGAAAATATATGAAATCCTGGAGCGGCATGGGATGAATAAACCATTGCCACTCACCTGTAGACATGACATGTATTGCCGTGGGTGTGTGTTGATCTCTGTAGGCTTTCCTTCAGTATTCTGGCAGGTGAGCAGATGCTTGTTTTGCACAAGGCATAGGCGAATTTCTCAGTAAGGTCCTTGGTGTTAAATGCAGCTGCACAGCTTTTAGTATGCAGGATAACCAGCACAGAATCATAGAATCACAGAATGGTTTGGGTTGGAAGGGACCTTAAAGATCATCCAGTTCCAACCCCCCTGCCATGGGCAGGGACACCTTCCACTAGACCAGGTTGCTCAAAGCCTCATCCAGCCTGGCCTTGAAGACATCCAAGGATGGGGTATCCACAACTAGTTAAAGCTAGTGTAGCTGTCATCTCTGCATAGTACCAGTTAGGGTACTGAGAAATGAAATCAAACGGTTCTTGTACAAGTGGAGGTTATGCTTCCCATTCCAAGGGGCTGGGATTTTCCTTTCATCCCCAGTGATACTTCACTATCCCTTCACTTCTCACACTGCTCCATTCATCCCCAGCGTTACCCATCTTAATTTCATCCTGCAGTCAATTAAAAAAGGTACCTGGTTTCCCAGGAGTTCAGTGCGTTCTTGCAAAAGCCCTTTAGCGTTAGTCTGTGAATCGAACCGCCGGGTGGGACGTGCGTGTCTCGCGCCCTTATGGATGCACACACCCTGCAGCTTTCTGCTGGCCGGGAAGCAGCAGCAGCCCGTCTGACCTGTGATACTTCCAGTGGCTGCTGTTGCCTGATGAAACGCTTCAAAGCTAGAGGGACAACGTTGTGGTTTGTAGTCAAGGCTCAGAAAGTGGTAGTTGTGGATGAGATTGAGTTCATAAGCTAATACTTTTTTGTGTACTGGTAGAAATTACAGAGCCCCAACACAGTTCATTTTTTTGCAGTTGTTCATTCCCTGTTTTCGTTTGTTTGCTCTATACTTGTGACTGGGGACTGTGGCGGGACAGCGGATGAATGTAACCGTTAAATTTTGCTGGAAATGATGAAATGAAAGTGCATATTATATTCATACCTGATGCATCATTCTCCCGCCTCTACCTTCCAGCCCATCACATTCCAGTCTGTTTCAGAGATTTAGATGCATTTATGTCAGATCTCCCATCCCAGAATACAATCTACATGCAATTATCAACCCTTAGGGATACATTAGATGTAACTATTATATCTTCTTCTGTCAATAAAATTATAATCACGGAATGCACAAATGTCCTACTTTGGTTTCCAAAAGCATCACGGAAGAGAATGAGATGAAATGAAAGGGCTGTTATTCTGCATCTTACACATGCTTATATGCAGAAAATTGCCAATATCTTGAGCTGAGGTATGTATCTCCTCTCCCTCCTGTCTGCTGCTGACAAATAGTCGGCCCAGAACAAGCAAGTGCCTGCGTAACATCTGACAAAATTAGATTCAGAGATAAATTACACTTTTCCTCCATTTGTTCACATGCCACGTCCAGGAGAACCATGGGGGCCTGAGTGACTTGTGGAGTTTCAGTCAGGACTCTCACGTACAGATTTTACAGGCCTGTCTACACTGAAATACTCAGTTAAGTGAAACCAAGTTAATGAAAGGGTTGAATTTCAGATATATTAGAGCTCACTAAACCCCTTCAACACTCTCCTTGAGAAATAAATTGCTCTGAGTTCTCATTAGCTTGCTCAGACCCCTTTTACTTCTGACTGAAAACATCTGTACAGGGGTGCCTTAGTTAATGCACCTTAAACTTACACCTGTACTTAATTTGGCTTAACTTGCCTAAGTTTCCCTTAATTGCAGATACACCCTAAGTGAAACAAGCCATAGTTAATTAGCTCAGCAGAGTCTGGAGAGCAGTAGTCACCCTTTATCAGATAAAAGTCCTGTTCTCCCTTTCAGGCAGGTATGGTTAGTTACCTGTGCTCAGGAAACAATCGTTGCTGACAGTAAAAAAGGAATTTCATCTCCTTAAGAAAACTGCACAGCACTTGAAATTAAAGGACTAAGAGGAAAGGGAGAATTTATTCTGTGCGCAGATTATTCTGTAATGGTCTGCTCCAGCATGGTTTTGCACTTTCATGTAAACTTTCTGGTATTGACTGCTGTCAGAGGTAGAAGAGAAGGCTAGACAGATGATCTCTCGCTGATTCAGGAACACGGGAATCTCCATACTCTGAGCTAAGCCTCTGTGGCAGGGCTGCACACAGGGCTAATGCCATCTCTTTCACCCAGTGCATAAAACAGAATTTTGTTTTCTAATACTTCTAACCCAAACATTTCAACAGCCAAAAATCCTCATTCCAAATACTGATATCTGGTAATTTCTATTTTTATTCCCATTACCAAGAAAATGGGAAGAGGAGCATGTCCTGAACTACAGAAATACCTGAAGGCACAATGACTCGCTTGAGGATTTGGTGAGCGCTACCAGTGAAGGGAAAACACATGGGCTGAGTCTTAAAAAAACCCTAAAAACACAGCTGAAGTTCTGTTTCCCTGGCAAGTAATTAAGGTTTGGACATGCCCCCCACCCTCCAAGAGGAATGCTTTCTTGTCCCTGTATCAACTTCACAGCTCCTACCTTGTCACGACTGGAAGGAGGGAGGGGGTAACAGTTGCTCTGCTGTGTAATACCTTGGAGAAATCTTCACCTAGATTCAGAAACATGCTGGGATATCGGGTGGGATTTGTTCAGTAGCTTGTGCAGAGGCTGAATGGAAGAGATGGGATTTTAGGAGTGATCAGGAGCATAAATCTGGTGGTTAATGTTTTAGGAGCATAGACTTTAATGGGCAGCCAGATTTTCAATTCAGATGTCCCATGGGATTTTATTCACCAGAAATTTGGCTGAGAGGGACCATGGTGAGCATCTGTAAAACTCGGACGTGTATTTGATACAGTCAACAGACTTGCAAGGGTTGGACAGTACTAAATTTCATCTCTGTTTGTTATACCTTGAATGGTTTGTCAGCAGTAAACCAGGTTCAGGTTAGGACTGGGCAAAGAAAATTTTAAAATGAGGAGACTCCCATCTTTTTTTTTCCCCAAACTGCCCTGTTGCTGTACACCAATGCCATATTGAGGTGGAGGACCTATCGCTGTCAAAAAACGCATGCGTATCCTTCCAGTTATTGCCGTCACGCCCCCTCAGGGTATTACTGTTTCAACAATCACCAGCATTTCTGTAAGATGAAAATAAGTTGTGTGTTTGTCTAAAATTCCCTTGCAGAAATGGCTTTCCCTGGTCTGTGTAGGCATGCATGTGCATGCGTGTCGGAGCACAGGTGTATTAATATAAAATCACTGGCTACTTTGGAAGGGTACTCTTTTTTTTACCCTTTTTCCTTTCTGTGACTGTAATTTACAGTGTCCTATGGGCTGTTTGTGCTTGAGTAGATGACTGCAATATGATTTCAGGAAGAAAACAAATGAGACTTGGAAGCAGCCAAGCAGGTCTGGTTGCAGGAGGATGGGTAACAAAGGAAATGTGCTGAAAAAAATACTCTCCTGCTTTCTGCCTTTGGAGGGCTATATAATTTATAACTGTTCTCTGCAAAGTGTCTGAGGCAGTGCCAGGTGGTGGGGAGTTAAATTAACCCCCGTGGCGTTTAGTTATCGGCAGAGGCCAGGCCTGTGGATCGATAGCTCAGTGCAGTGAGTCACCGTATCAACTGGGGAAAGTGAATCTGTAAGCTCCTTATTTCTCCATTCTTTTAATCGCGGGGCTGTGTCTGGCAGTGATGAAGATGGAGCAGACGCAAATGTCTGATGCTTGAAGCTCTTTGATTTCTGAGTTGATGGGGTGAAGCCAATGAAAAGCTGTGAGAGACTTGAGAGAGCAGATAGTGTATTGCCTTTTTCCAAGTCTCCTCGGTCCCCATTCTCCCTTTTCCTCCCTCCTTCCCCACAGATCTGGTTACACTTAGTAGCTGCATGGTCTGTGCTTTCCTTGACCGACACAGATAATTTCTAGCATCACTAGTTAAGCCTATTTTTTATTATTATTAATAAAGGCTGTTTTAGTCTCGCTTAAATGGATTAGCCTTGCTCCTGCCTGCTTTTTGATTGTTTTTGCTGCTGGGGGTTCAGTCTTCCGACGAGAGTTCTTGCAGATAGAGTTATTGCCAAGCTGGTCCGTCACTGAGGCATACCTAATATGGATCAGATTGGGGGCTGGTGTAATTGGGTTTTCAGAGAGCTGCTGCACCGGGAGAACGTGTCTCATTCCAAGAATGAGAATTTTCCTTGTAGCTATGGAAGATACTTGCGCAGCTGCCGAGTCAGCCACCTCCGTTCACGTGCCTTCAAAGCTTGTGGGCGCACCCATTTTCTGCATGCAACCCCCTGAATTCGTGCCTGTTGACAGCTGAGTCTTCATGCTTCTGTGAAGACTGTGTGTGTCTTCCAAATCTATTACCACCCCCTCCACCTACCTCTTTCAAAAAAAAAAAAATTTGTTACCTTCTTCCTGCTAAATTTTGCCAAACTCCAAGTTACCCATTAATTTCCCATGTAGAATGCACTGGTGAATCAAGTAACATGTTTTTCTTCCCTAGCTGCACCCACTCTTTAGAGGATTGGAAGACTGGCATCTGTAGCCACCACCTAACAGAAAATAAACGGGTTCAGAAAGCTGCAACGAGTTTCTTACAAAGCCAAGTGTAACCTGCCCATCAAAGCCACTCCCCTTCCTTCCTCTCGAAATAAGTGCGTTCTTTTTGCCTTTTGAACAGTGACAGGGGTCACTGGTCTTGAAGCGAGTAGTTCCTCCGCTGAGACTTGAACAGTGGTAGCTGTGGATGGACACGTTGGATGATTGGTTTCCGTGATTAATGAAGGCTGAATTTACAGTGGCTCCTGAGCTTAACAGCTGAGCCTTTGACTATTCTAAATCTTCTCCTGTCCCTCAGCTTATGTCCTTACTTCTAACACAGCTTTCTAGTTCAGTTCTTGTCCTTGTTGTGCATCCAGTTGCAGACATCGTTCCTAACCACTGGGCATAACTGCTCATGCCCTGGTCTTTCTCGTAAGAATTCATCTGAGTCAGGACTGAGCTTTCTGGGTTCCTACAGCTTTATTCTTGACCCATGGTCATCCTCTCCCAGCCATGTAGCATAGCTGGGGACATTCCTGCATAACAACAGGAGGAGGTATCATTTATCTTGGTGTGCTGACCATGTTGTCCCAATTGGTTGTCCCCATCTGTCTTCTTCCCAGCTTCTTGCACATGGACCATTCTTCATTGCTCAGCTCTCTTCCGTTTTACTCATATACAAAGGCACATTCTAATACCTCCTTAATTCGGATCAAATAAAAAATTACTCTTATGCTGAAATAAGAATGCCCAGAGAAGGATTTTCAGCCCTTAGTTCTACTGGAAAAACATTAGATAAGGCTTTCACTAGGCAAGTACATGGTGGGTTTTAGATGTTTTGATTGGAAAATATCTGTATGAGCTTGAAAAACCAGTTTTAATGCTCACAGCTTTTATTTCAGTGCAAGTTGGTTTATGGTCCCAAGACACTGGGTAAGGCTCATGTGAATGACTTTCAGGGTGAGTTTGTGGGTCTTTGAGCTCTGATGACAACATTATACTTCATCTCAGCCATGACAGAGAAGTAGCTGTGATCATAAGGATCGTGTCAGCCACAGGCAAAGGGCTAGTGTTGCAGCAGAACTGCATTAAAGATGTTTTCTTTTGCTCACTGGCACTTGAGGAAGGATTGTAAACACGCCAGTGCAAGGAAGCCAGCACACAAACAGGTAGACAGTAGCTGGTATTGTCTGGATCCTGGAGATGGGAAGTTAGTGGCTTTACTGCTGCACTTCTGACTTGGCGTTCGTTATGCTTTGTGCATCAGCACAGAGATCTTGCAGAGGAGCGACTGAGATTGAGAAGGTATTGATATGAAATAACTGGGAGCAGAATCAGGTGCAGAAGGATCACTGTTCCCTTTCTTCAATCCAGCATGATTTGTGTTGGGAGGACTGTTAGGAGAATTGTGAGTTTTCCACAGATTGACTCCAACCAGCTAGGTGAGGTCACTGGGCTTTTGAAATATTTGAGGTAGTGGTTTTAAACAAGTGACTACCTCAACACAAACAGGAATAAAGCCATCTTGTATAGTCTTGGTGAGACAGTGACCGCTTTGTTCTGCCTTCACTGCTCACAGTGAAATGACTTGGCTTGTTAAATTGGGAGAGTTTGCATCCCTCCGTGGTCACCTACCCCCATCTGAAGTCTGCCTGAGTCTGCACTGCAGATGCTCCGCGCTTCCAGAACTGAATTTGTATTTTCAGTTCTTAGAGTGAAAGTACTGGACCTGTGGTGACAACAGATAGCTGAGATCAAAAAAGTCTTTTGCTTTAACCCTAAAACTGACAGCATGTGATTCAATAAAAGCGACTGAAGGGAAGCTCCCTGCATCCCAGCTGATGCATAACAAGCCAGCGGCCGGGAAGCTTGCTGGAAGCCGATGCCTTGTGGTAGCAGTGCCATGGTCACAGCTGGATACTGAAAGGAGTTTTAATTGGGGCATATTTTTTCCCTTCTGAAAGAAGGTGACTATCCAGGGACAAATTACACAAGGATTTAGTTCTTGCATTCTCAAATGTGTCTCTGTAATTGTTGTTTGGCTTTTTTCTTTATAAAAGTTTAATAGGAAGTTACTGAGTTTAGGTTAAGGCTGAATTATGTATTTCTTGGCAGTCCCAGTTTTCATTATTGACCAGAGAATTAAAAAAGATACATTGCCCACGTCTGTGAGGATCCCTCAGAAGTGCATCTTGAGTAAATTGGCCACAGTGGTGTGTATTTTTTTTTTTTTTTAATGCTGGATTTAGGATCATCTTTTGTTTGTGTGCATTGTATATAAGCCTGAGTGCTGGAGGGTTGGAAACAGACAAGATGGAATAGGTCAATTGTATGTATTGGCAAACGCAAGATTTCCTCCTTCACACACTATGCTTCTCTGTTAAATGGTCTGCCGTAACAAAGAAAGATGAAATGTTTGGTCTGTGGGGTGTATGAAGGCTTTCTCAGAGGCTAACCACTTCAAATAAGTAAATAAAGCAGAGCTTTCAAGTACAGACCTTACTTGGGAAGCAGAATGATGCTACAAATGCATCTAACAAGCCTGCAAAAGCGAGGAAACGAAAAGCCGAGTCCTCATTTGGTGATAAACAGTGGCTTTGCCATCACCATACTGCTGGTGGATTATAGTGGAGGTGGGGGACAGTCACTGAATTCAACTGGTCCAAAACAGGTTTTGGGGTTTTTTTTCTTTCTTTCTTTGTAACAGGAGCAAAAGGGGAAAGAAACTCCATCTTTTACCAACTGTTTCATTCAGAGGACTCCGTGAACTTTTCGAACGTTGCTCTCTCTGTCCCCTCTTTCCTATCTCTCCTTTCCAGCTTCATATTTGATTTGCAGAGAGACAGGGTCAGTCGGACCCATCGCTTCCCCCCAAGAAATCCTGGAATTGTGCTCTGCAGAGCTGAGCTGCTTGGGCATGGGGAAAGCTGTGGGCCCAGCTCTGCACGCCCATTTCGGTCTGTCAGCAAGAGCCAAGAGGAGGGCGTTAGTCATGCTTCTGCCAGAAATAGATGTTTTTTCCTGTGGGGACCTAGCTCTGAATCATCACAACAGCTCCATCTTGCCCTAGACCTGCCTCAGAAGGACACCACCACGCTTTGGAGCAAGGCCACGGTCTTGCTGAGTAGCTGGGAGCCGAGTTTCCCACTGCTGAAGTATAGCTGCTTCTCAGGAGGAATACAGCAGCTGTTTTATGACAACACTGTTCGATAAAACCACTTCTGCTAATGGTGAAGGGTTGCGTTTCAGCCTCGTATTAGTATTTCTTCCTAAACATGAAATGTAAGTGCAGCCTATATATCTCCTGGGTACTGATGAGGCAGTAACTCACATGGACTGACTTTCTGCACTGAAGAGCACTGGCAAGGGGCTGTGAAATAAAGGCAGTTTTGGGGTTGTGCAGCTCAAAGTAGTGCATTTCACAGGGGTGTCTCTGGGAGTTGCGCAGCACTGCGTAGACCAAAGGTATCTTCATTGTGGGCAGCATCATGCCTTCTGCATCGTGTGCTGTTCTGTTTTCCCATCTGCAAACAAGCTTTTTTAGCCTTTATGGCTTTGAGTATCTGGTAGTTTGAGGTGACTTATCTGTAGTTGGTGGTGTTTTGTTGGCAGCCTAAATCGGGCGTCTTGTTAGAGAGCAGCTGTTCTTCTGTCCCCTCCCATCCTGTCCCAACCCACTTGCATGTCAACTGCAGTGTACTGTTGTCTTACCCGTCTTCTTGGAGAAGGGGTGGTTTGAATTCTTTTCACCAGGAGCATTATGCCTGCTACAGTTTTCAGTGAGAAAAACGTTCATCATTTCCTCATAGATGGAAGAAGGTACTGCCTCCTCCCTTGCCATGTCCAGTAGCAGCAAGACACCTCAGCATATATTTTCTTTATCCTTCCACCTCAGTGGCAGTCTGTCTGATTTGCTGAGTTGTGGAAAAAGACGAGGTGATCACCATGTGCCTGCATTGTTCGCCTCTGACTGGGTTTCCATTCCTTGTGTTCTTCTAAGGATTGAATGTGCACACAGCTCAGCGTGCATGTTATCTCCTGCTTCCCGCAGGTGTGAGCCCAGCTGAATAATACCTGTGACCCAGGTGCCTGGAGACCCTGGTAACAGGACCTAGATGGGTGGTTGTACGCTGGATGTCCCAAAATCTCACATTTTCACGTAGTTAATGGAGTAATTTGTGAAATGCCCGCAACTCCTGAATGTGTGAGATGTGAGCTTTATGAGGGGATAGTGCTCACCAGAGAATAGCTCACCAAAGGATGAGAGCTTTCTCTGAGAGAAAACACTGGAAAAGGAGCATGTGCAGTATATTACCACACTCAGTAGGAACACAGATTTTCTGGAATTATGAGCTAAGTAGAGCTAGAAGTCAGTTGTGTTAAGTCATCCAAGCAGGGTTATGCCACCTGGTTGGGGATCCTGTGACAAGCTGAGCCTCGTGGATTTTTTTAACTCATCACAAGAGTCAGGATATTTTTTTTTACTATTAATGTTATTAATAAGTAACTTGCCAATGGCTTGATTTTGCTTAAGGGCATTTCTTCTGCCATCTTTGAGGTCAGCAGTGGCTAGGAAGAAAAAAGTTATAAAATAGAGGGTCTTGGAGCAGTAGGTTGAGTCAAATGTAACGTAGATAGGTCGCATGCCACATTTAGAAATCAGGGTATGCTTGAGGTACAGACCGCAGCAGTCCCTCTATTGCAGTTCTAAGCTTCTCTTGAACATACTGCCCCGTAATCAGGTAATGCCAGCAGAGCCCTCAGAGCCCCACTTGAGGGCTGAACACTGTGATGAAAGCTGATACGCATCATGCTGTCTGCTGGTGTGAAGACATTATGGTGTGGAGTAGAGTGATCCCAATTACTCCTCCTCCCTTGCTGCCCTACTTCCGAAATGAAAGGCTGCTGCTCTAACCCACAGTTCACTCTGATTCTTCTCCATGTGGATTTCAGGGCATTCACATATAATTGTAACACAGGATTTTCTCTCATGCCAGCCAACTGCGTTATCCCGCTCTTGTGAGCATCACCGGTGAAAACCACCAGTTGGATTGTAGTCGGCACAAAGCCTCCGCACTCCTGCCACTGGTCAGGCAAGCCTGGGCAGCACACAGGCAGGAATGTCATCCGCCATCAGCATCTTTGCTCTTCTTTCTTGTGATGCTGTTGATTGTGGGGCTACACGGCAACAATGAAAATCTCAGGAAAAACAGAAGCTTTTAGACAAGTTTACAGCGGAATGGTAGAGCTTTGGCTGAACTGGTATTCAGGGTGGCTTGTCCCACTTCCCTTGCTTTATAATGTGAGATAGCTGGGCTTGAAGTTAATCCCTAGGGTTTTGGGTTTGAGGGCTTTTTCTTCCCCTGGCAAACTTGTGAGGAAAGATTCTTCAGAACTATTACCCATTGGCTGTCAGTAGCAGCGATAACAGTTGGGGATGGTAATAGCATTGGTTTGAAACTAGCAGGGAAATGCAGGTCTAGCATATGGACATCTAAAATCTGCGGAGCGATGGAGCTGAGGAACACAAGACGTTCAACTAGCTTTTGAGTTGAGGGCTGGGAGTTCAGGTTTTACAGCATCAAGCTGTCTTGGAATTTGGCTGCAGTAAGCAGTTAGTGCTTCAATGGAGAAATTTCCAGCTAATCTTTTTTCCTGCATTCGCTGGGCAGGCTGCACTGAGTCAGCTCAGCCCCGTCCCCACTGTGCAGCGGCTGCAGCCAGTCTCACTCCATCACTTTTAATGAAACTGAGTCTCTGTGGTTTTCACTAATTTACTCATACACAAGAGAAATGAGGAAGTATTTTCCTGTCTCTCTCCGATAATGAATGAGATATGAAAGAGCTTCATGGCCAGTAAGCACCCTGGAGGGACTTGAGTTTGTCAAAATGTGCAAGGCATCTTCATCAAAGTAACAAAATGATTTTCTTTCCCCTTACTCTATGAAGTGAAAATTCACATGACAACAGCCTGAAACGTGCCCAGTTTTGCTTAGACAATGGAATTGACTTTGAAAAACCTGAACGTGTGGCAAAGCTGATGACATCTTTTGCATCTGTATTTTTCAGAGGTGTACCACGCCGTAGTAAATGGTTGCCTGGGGCAGACTTTAACGTGGGGCTTTTGCTGTGATCTGGCTTGGTGTCTGCACTGTGGACCCCCGCTTGCACAGTACAGCGTGTTGCTCTCAGAGCACAGCGTGGGCAATAAACACGTTTCCTTCAAGGGATGTGTTGAATTTTGTTTACCAAGATTTCCCATTACTGTTTGCTGCCCTCCTCCAATGTACTTTGTATACATCAGAAGGACAGAGATAAGAGTTTACAGAAGATTAAGCAGGCGCAAACACATTAAGAGAGACAGTAAGGGATGCAAATTGTTAAAAATATTAAAGTCCACTTTAGATGTCTTCAGGGCTTTTCCGTACCCAAGCTTAATAAAATTAACCAACTATTGCAGCTTAGCTCCTGTGCTTAGCACTGCTATCAGAAGCAATCAGTAGGAAATCCAGCCTTATACGGTATGGTTTTGGGGTACAAATTGTAGGCTCTGCTTTGAAGTGAAGAACATCTCCCCAGGAATATTGTCAGGCGTGCAATTTCAACAAGGTAGGTTGTCGTGGTGCCTCTTAGTGCCCTCCTGTACTTCAACCCTTGTTAAAACACAGGCCCCCTTGAAAGGAAGAGAAAATAATTTCAACTATTGCTCCAGTTTCATGTGTAAAAAACACACAGTGCTTGTAGGAAATATCAACCTTGAAAAGTGAGCTGAACACTTGTTAGTCCAAGGATTAAATTAGCTGGCCAAGAGAGTATTATTACCCTACAAACCTCGCATTGACATCCAAAGGGGTACAAATATTTTTTTGCTGTTTCATTTGAACATATGATTATTTCGTGGTGACAAATACTCACTGAAACTACTATTTAAACAATATTGCCTATTAATTGAATATTGTGTCTGTAACATGCAAATTGAGTGTCGCTCAGTAGTCCCCTCTCTTGTACTTACTACTTCCCTTTGCTTTCAACATGTCCTGGGCTCTTAATCATTTGTAATTTATTAATTCCCATGGGATTCCCAACTTTTCATCCCCCAAGGGAGCCTACGCATGTTTGGCTGTGGTATGAGGGGGGAGTATCTTGGCGCTGTCGTCTTTTTGTTCTGGATGCATGCTAGATACTGAGCAGGTGTGATACTATTTCAGATTAGTCCAACATTTCTAATTTTATAGCTTGTATCAGGTAGAACCTGGAGGCTCCAGTACATTCAGGAGCCTGTTGCAGTGTGTGCTTTGCACATTCATGACAAGACACAGTTTTCTGTTCCAAAGAGCTTGTCTGTGTTCTAAGATGACAAGGGCCTGTAGTGACAGGACAAGGGCTAACAGGTTTAAATTGAAAGTGGGGAGGGTTAGGTTGGATATCAGGAAGAAGTTCTTCATGGAGAGGGTGGTGAGGCCCTGGAACAGGTTGCCCAGAGAAGCTGTGGATGCCCCATCCCTGGAAGTGTTCAAGGCCAGGCTGGATGAGGCTTTGAGCAACCTGGTCTAGTGGAAGGTGGCCCTGCCCATGGCAGGGGGGTTGGAACTAGATGGGCTTTAAGGTCCCTTCCAACCCAAACCATTCTGTGATTCTATGAAGCTCATGAAGTGAATGCAACAAGGAAGCAGAGGAGAGAAATTAAGGCAGTCGTGACAGAAGCATCTCAATATGTGAATTGTCTTCCTACATCTTTCACCAGTTCAAAATCCATTTTTTATATGACTAAACTATTAATAACGTTCAACCCTTTTAGCAGAGGGGAGCGTCTCCAATGCCACCTTCTGTACGTGTAACAGTTGGAATTACCGCAGTCAGTGTCCAGCAGTCTGTGGCTTGTCCCTCTAGGAGGGGGTGTGCAACCCAAGTTCTGAGGAGAGCTGAGTACTGTCAGGTAGCATGAAGGAAGCTCCATTGCTCCTGCAGTTCAGAACTGTCATTGTGACCTCGCTTCATCCTAAAAAGCACGTCTGAGCAAGCGGCTCCTTCGCGACCGTTGGGGCTCCTGCGTGCCGAGTTGTGATTGCCAGCCCATCTCCCTGGCCCTGATGCTCCCTGGGCGCCTGTGCCCTATCTGTACACATCAGCAGCCTGAACGGAGTCGCAGCTGGTGACCTTTAGGAAGCCATCTCTGAGGTGGCATTTCCCTGGCAGCCAGATCCTGAGCAATAGACCTGTCACCTGCAATCCCTGTTGCAAAGCTGTGTCGGTGCGAGTTTGAACTTCTGGTGTTCCGATGCTCTGTGCAAAATCCCTTAAGTCATCGCTCCCTGTAAGGAAAAGTTTGCGCAGTTTCTGTGCCGAATGAAGTTCTGTGTTAATCAGGAGCATGAAATATATCTCACCTATAGAGAGAGAAGTTCCTCCGGATAAATATTCGAGTCATTAAGAATGCATTTCACGGAGCAGAAGCTCCAAATACAGTTTCCACTGCTGTGGGTCCTTTAGCAGCAGAAAGAATGATTTAAAAAATCTATTTAAAATTAACAAAAAGAATCATTAAGCAGAGTAAGATTTTTAAAAATGCACTTTCAAGCTGGGAAACCACCTCATTTAGTATAATGAGTGAGCAGATCCTTGGGCCCTGAAGAGAAGCAAATTGAAACAAAATGGCTCCAGCACTGACTTGCATAATGATGGGCTGAGCACGTGTCCTGGCATGTAATGATCCCATCTTTCCCACGGGGCTTCAGAAAACAGCACTTATTGTGACAGAAGGCTCTGGCCAGGACACTGTTTCCATCAGGAAAAAGAAAAGGGCTGGTAACAGTATGAATATGGAGTGGGAAGAAGAGGGGGAGAAAAGTTAGCGAAGTTTAAGGTGACAGGCCGTGGAGAGGGGAATAGTGCTAATGCTCACAGAAGTGGAGTGAGAGGCAGGAAAAGGGGACAGGCTCAAGGGACAGCCTTGAATAACCACGTGAGATAAAGAGTAATGAGGATGCCACACCTGAGAACTGGACTGGATCTCTCAACTGCTCCTTCCTATTTTCTGTACTATTTCATAGAAGTTACTGGGCAGCTGTGGGATGTAAATGGAGCAGTGGATCTCAGCTGACAGACGCTGGGATTTTCTTCTGCCATCCCCCGAAGTCCTTGGAGGTCTTGCTCCATTTGTAAGTGTGAACTGCTACTTGGTGTGTTCTGGCTACGTAGGTTTAGCGGGTCACTGCGCTGAACATCGCCCTGCGGCTTAATCACTTGTCCGCTTTGCAGGTGCAGCGTGGAGGGTGGAAGATCCTTAATTAATGACCCACTTTCTGAGGGAGGCAGTGGGATTGCCTTCTCCAGAGCATCAGCCAGCTGGCCCAAATGAAGTAGCGGTCACAGCGTAGGTAATTTAAAGCGAGATTACTACCTTTTACAGTAACATCAGAAAAAGTGCAACTTCCTCATCCATGCTAGCCAAGAATTCAGGAAAAGCACGGGATTGCTGTGGGAACTGCATGCATACTCATCAAAAATTGGTGGTCCCTGTGGAACGAGGCTGTGCACTGTCTGTTCTGCATGCAGCCTGCCTGCTGCCTGATCCGTCATCCATTCCCTTTCATCTATCATTGTGCATGGGAAGCAGGGAGGCTCTTTGCTCCTCTGTCTGTGGCTTCTGTCATTTTTTTATTATTGCACACTGTCAAAATATTGTCTCTCCCCACACCTCCCTTTTGCCCGTCTCCCTTTGGAATTTGTGCTGAAAGATGAAAGCAAAACTATCTTTCTCGTCTACTAAAAAGGCAGAAGGTTCATCCTGACATGTGCGCGGCCTGTGGAGACAGAGATCACACTGGGGATGACGAGGAGAATATTTGGGTGGAGAGCAGCCATCTGTTTCTCTGGCTAGAGCACAGCCTACCTTCTCATGGGCGCTGGGAGGTTTGCTTACTGAAAGATCACCTATCGTCTTGTTTACCTAAGCCTCCGCTCTGCCACTTGAATGCGTCTGTGAGCCAGCCCGGCGCAGTATTACCAGGCAACACATCGACCTCGTGTGTAGATGAGGACACACGGATCTGTGTTTCATCCTCCTGCCAATCTCCACTGGCCGCAGGGCTGTCCTGCCCCCCAGCTACGGCCTTTCCTGGGAAGGCAGGCACACGTGAGCGTCTGCCCCCGCGGTTGCACTGCGTGCAACGTTAGACTCGGCTCGCTCTTCCCAGAGTCCTGTTTCCAAGGCAGAGACTCCTACAAAATCGCATGAAGAGGAGGAAGGGCTGTGGGAGCAGGCTGATGTCGGCGTTTGGTGTGGGCGCCCTGGAAGAACCGACAGGCTCTTTAAGCTGTAATGCCGGGAACTGCAAGGGAAACCGAAGTCTCTTGAAACAGAGGTCTTTCCGGCAACGCTGCACATTAACAAGATTTTGAGCGGGGAGTGGTCTTCACCTCTGATCCAGAAGGAGATTGGTGTGTCCCCTCACACGTGTCACCATCCCTGCCGCCCTCAGCAAGAGCTGTGGTGATGAAGAACCGGTTAAGAAATAAAACCCCTAATGTGACCACTGAAATCTGGCCGTGCTCCCTTGCTCTTTTTCCTTTTTTTTTTTAAACTCTCTGCCTTGTTTATGTTTAACTCTCTGCCTTGTTTATGTTTTCACTAATCGTTAGGAGGCATGTCCCTCCACGTTTAAATATGTTAAGGCTGGGCTATGGTGGACGGGACTGAAATACCGTTAGTGCCACATGGATGTTGCAAAGCACCCGAATGCAGAAGATGCAGTTTTAGCCTTTCAGGGCTCTTCTAGCACCAGGAGCTTTGCTGCTGGAGAGGGATACGTAACCGTGGTTTCAGATTTAAGGATATTGCCAGAACTCCAGCGTTAGTCGTTGGGATTTCTCATGCCGCTGCATCTGGACCACCATCCCAAATCTGGTTGGATCCTGAGGTCCCCTCAGACATTCAGGTCTCTTTTCACAAAAGCTGAGCTGTCGAAACCTGGCGCTGGTTGGCTTTCAGTGCCTGCGGTTCCGACAGCACCCGTCTCTCTGCAGTTTCACCTGGATTCTCTCTACTTTGCTTCCTTTCTTAAATGTTTGTGTAATGGTGTTATGTCTGTTCCCTCACACATCAGAGACCCCTGGAATTTAGGGTTTATAAATTGCCTTTTTTTTTTTTTTAAAGTACTGACTGTATTCAGTGCTGTTCTGATTTTGTCATTTGAATATCTTCAGAAGGCAATTGTGGTTTGCTTGGGGTTTTTTTATAGTAAGTTCTTAGTTACTCCAGTACCGTTAGCAGAAGTCGCAGAAAGTATTGCTGTCCCAAAGATTTGCTGCGGCCTTAGGAGGGGAAAAACCATCCCGCCACATGGGGGGATGTACATGTATTTGTACATGTATTTGTATCCAGCGTGAGGCAACGTGATTGATTTCACTTTCCAGTGAAAGAGGATTACTGGATTTGTGTTACCTTTGCTTTTCCCACTGCTAACCGCCACCCACAAAGCCGAACTCGGTAGCTACTGAACAGCTGCCCAAACCAAGGTACCTTGTGAGTCTCTAATGCCGTTTGTTTGTGCATCTCGAAACTTTGCAATGACAAATGATAATTTAGCAAATGAGGGTGATTTTTTTTTTTACTCCTTTCTTTCTGAGTTAATCTCTGTTTAAAACTTAGTGAGCCTTTTCTGACTGTAGCTTTGAAAAGCTTTGCAGACTTAGCTGACTGTCACTGTATTCAGAAATGTTATGATGACAGCTAATTCCTTGAGCAATGCGAGTTTCATCTGGCCTCTTGTTCTTGCAGAGCTCCAAGGTGATCCGTAGCTGCGAGTGCAGAAGCCTGATCAGTCGTGCTTTCCGACGAACCCATCCAGGACTGTCTGGACAGAACCAAATGCCCTTTATTTAGCACTTTGCATAGCAGTAGGAAAAATGAATAAAAGGAAAGCCAGTCTTGGCATCTTCTCTGGCAGTCAGTTAAGTCAGAGTAGCCTGCACTGTCAACACATACCATGGAGCAGGGAGAAGTTCGCTCTCTCTAATCACTTTACTAGTGTTCATGCTTCCACTTCTCACTTAGACTTGACTTGTTGGACTACTTGTCAGCTGGCCTAGCTGGCTTGTCATGTTACCGGTTCTGTCTCTTCGGCCATTCTGTCTCCCTTACATGAATGACAACTCTAATTAGGGTATTATAGGAGGATGGACCTGGCTGCAGGTCTCTGTTAGAAGCATCAACACTCATTCTTGAGATGAACAGCTACATTGCCTTATCTCCCAAGAGCTCATGTAACAGGACCTAACTTTTCCAATGAGACTTTCATTTTTTGATGAAGAAAACAATATTTTACTTTTTTCTTTTTTATTTCCTGCTCCCCCCTGCCCCACCCCCACACACACCACATACACACACACACCCTGCCCTGGGAGATCTGGTATTAAAATATTCAGCTGTCTGTCTTGTTTCTTAACATGCAATTTGTCAGGAAGTGAGTTTCCATTAAATTCTTGGTAATTAGCATACTTGGACTTTGATAGACATTTTTCTTTTTTTGCAACATTTTTTTTTCTTAGCTCATTATCTGCCTGCAAGATCATTCAACTGAATGCCTCTCTATCAGACATCTCTATCTTAGCTTATTTTTAACCAGTTTCACGTCCATGAGTATTGCAGTGAATTACTGCACTGGATCTTGGATTTTTCATGTGTCACAGGTAAAAAGAATTGCGAAAACTCTGCCTAGAACACATTAAATGCTTTCTCCTTCCATGCTACTTGTTTTGAAATTACACTTCTCCCTGTTTCCTATGCTAAAAAGAGAAACAGGAATTCAGGCCAGGTCAGCAGTGGGATGGTATCTGGAGAGCCGTAATCCTTTAAAACAAGGTATTTATTATTCAGGCTCCCCTTCGGTAGGGACCGGCAGGACTTAAGGCAGCCTCTCTATGAATGTTATGCTTAGTTCTAGCTGGGCTTATTGAGCTCATCGCTGTCACAGGCACTGGATTCGACTAATTTTTTATTATTCATCACAATGTGTTCTTTGACTAAATTGAGTTTTCCATTGCTATTGCAGCTGCTTTCTCAAAAGAGCTGGTTATAAATGCACAGCCTCTTTTTCTGAACATACCGCTTAAGAAGCACATGGACATGGCTGTATTAACATAAAAATCTCTTCTTGCTTAGTTACTCATCCACTGGCCTTTTCTCCCGTGGGTGGCTGTTGTCAAAGAGCTCTTGGAAGCGCAAACACTGCTGCAAGTTCTCAAGTAGTTCTGTCCAACAGCTTGTTGAGATGTCAGAGAAGACAGCTGTGGCACAAATCCAAGCCCTTACCCCGGATGACATCCATGGCAACGTCCACTAAGTTTTGCCCCCAAGGAATGCTAAAGTAAATTATATATTAAAAATGAGATAAGGAAAGTATCAGAGAGGAATCTGATTCCACGGAGCTGTGGGCTAGAGTGGCCATGAGCAGGGAGTGAATCGATCAGAGCTGGCCGCAATGGGCCCTCCGGTCACATTAACTTCAAAGGGGATCTCGGCAGCTGTGGGTTCTCTCAGTCATACTGATACCATCCAGGAACAGAGAGAGGAGGAAAGGACGCTCAGAGAGGGCAGACTGGGTTGCCCACTTGACACTTAGCGAAAGGAGATTAAGGGAAAAGTAGGAATTGTGGTGGTTCTGCATAAATATATTCCTCCCAGAAGGAGCATGGAGGCTCTGGGGTGCTCTCACAGCAAGGCAGAAAACACGAGCAGCGAATGACATGGAAAGCTCTCATTAGAAACTTCTTTTTCTAATCAGTCCTCACTGTGCATGTGTGCCGCTTGGTGTCAGGTACTGTGTAACTCCCACCTTGAAACCAGGGAAGACAGGGAAAGTGAGCCAGGCTCCGTGTTGCCTGCTTTACATCCCTTCGGTCTGGAGTGCAGATGGAAGCATGAGCCAGCTCTTTGGACTTTCCTGGCCTGGAGCAGCATGGCTGTTGATGGGCCTCAGGTCCCCTATTTGCAACTGATTTGAATCTTGTGAACTTCAAAGGTACTGCCTGCAAAAGATAATCCCTTGCTATTCATCAGCCCATGGCTTTTGGCAGCCTGACTTTAAAAGAGGTAGAGCAAACTTTGAAAATAATACCGGCGGGTTTTGGTTGCTATCCCTCTTCCCCGTACCCAAACCTTGCTCGTACCTCTGCCTAGTTAGTGCTGAGAGAAAGCAAGCTATTGGAAATCAATGCAGAAGGTGAATGTAAGCTAAAAAACAAAGAGTCACACCATGACCTGACCTTAATTCCAGGATACCCCCTCCTTTGGGAGCCCTCCTTCTGCCTGGGCTACTTGGACAGCAGGACAAGGGGAAGAACATAGGTTAACAGGGCTGGAGTGTTTGCTGTTGAATTATTCTCTTCAGATACGAACATTGATGAAGGATGGTGGCTGAGGCCGTGGGATTTCTGGTTCAGGTAGGTGAGTCACTGCAAAGCTACATGTCAGGGAGGTTAGCCAAGGATAAAAGCAAGCTGCTTTCACCACCGAGGCGGCTGCGAGCAACCTCACACGGGTGTAAGGTTGCAGGCAACTTGTAGGTGTGCTGCGGAGGGAGCTGGCTTTCAGCTGCTCGCTAATCAGAGTCAGAGCTCTTCCCTCCTCTCCTTCAGAAGGGGACCCTGTCCTCGTTTCGACTGCTGCAAGCCGAGTGGCTGCTTTTAATAGAGTGTGCACAGAAGATGGTTGTAGGCAATTGAATTAGGGTTGCGTTATTAGTCCATCTGTGCAATATGCTCTGTTTATTGACAATCTGGTTAGAGTGGCTGGAGCTTGTTAAAGGTAAACTGCTTCCCACTGTTGAATTTTGGGAGTTGTCCACCTGTTAAGAGGAAGCCCCACTGGAGGAAGGGCTTCTTCTAGGCTGAAAAGGGGCTCAGTGTGAACTGGAAGCTTCTTTGCTGTTTGTTCTGGCTGTTGTTTCTGGAATGGGAAAGGGTTGCGTGGGAAAGGATCATCAGCGAGATTTCACTCTGCAGTTTGTTGTGATGTGCATGCTTCCACTCCATTCACTTGTGGCAAGAGGCAGCTGATGGGATGTTGGATTATATGCAGGGCTGCAGGGAGAGCTCTCTCTTACTCACATTTCTATAGGTTGCCCCGTAGGGTCTAATCTGCAACAACCATAAGCTGAAGTCATTATCTTAATGGCACTGGGTCCATGAGGTGTCTGTGTGAATGAAACACGTGTGCATCAGAGGGAAGAAGTGTGTGCTGCGCTGTGGTTCCAGGAAGGTGTGACATGACTTTTGCAGCAGGTTGTATGGGCCTGTATCAAGCTTTTGCCTGTAACAGTAGCCTCGCTGTGGTATTTGAGATGGGAATCTTATCTTCAAGATAAGATCTTATCTTCAAGATGATCTCTAAGAGTCTATGGAACAAATACAGTAATCACTTATGCAACAAGTACATTGCTTTTTGAAGACAGCAGGTGTACATTGTTGCCTGGGGAATAAAAAAATTAGCCAGAATCGTAACTCTGCCAAAACCATGATACTCATTTGGGCTTGTGGCTTCCCTGGAATCCCTTCTTCAGAACTTGCCTGTCAGTGCACTCCCATTCTGCTTACCAGAATCAGACATTTATTCTTGAATATTAGAGCTATCCACAGTGGTCCACTCAACATGGCTTGTATGGGTCTTTTTCAGTACTGGGGCACAGTAAGTGAACTCAATTGTTGCACATTATGAGACAACACAAAATGTCTTTTGTATCTGTATCTGTTTATAAGTTCATGGTGAAAAATCCATGCAGAGAAGCGACAGTGATGACTAAAGAGAGTGTGGGAGTGACTTGGGAGAATAGACATTGAAAAGCTAAATACATGTAACTTGACTACAAAGCAATTTATAAGACATACTGTAACTGTATTTAGAGCTTGAAAGTAACAGCGAGAGGGATAACTGTTTAGGGTGATCTAATGGGGAATCAATTTAAGCAAAGGATCAGGTATCAGAATTCTTTGTGATAGGGATATATAAAATATATATCTTCTCTCTGAGTAAAAAAGGGCCTTTATCACTTCCTTTGTACAAAACAGCAAGTAGTCTTCATGTATGGAACAACACTGCATAACACGAGAGGTGTGTTTAACCCTTATAAGATGTGTATTTTTCTTGAACTTGGATTGTGAAGGAACTTCAGTTTCCAGAAATCGAAGGTCCAAAGGACATCTCTTGAGCACCCCGAGAGTTCTTATTCTGGCTAATTCTTTTCAGAAGATCAGAAGGAGCTCAACAGTTAACTCAGTACACAACTTGGAAAAGTCAGAATTTTAAGCATTATCATTTGTAGTGGCACGAAGGTTGACATGAACCTGGGAACGCTTATCTTCAGTTACCTGACAGTCGCCTGAAGCAACGCAGTATGAAAAGTTGAGAACAGTAAGGGTGCATAAAAATTCTCTATTCTTAAGCCCATACGCGTTACTGTAGTGCGCCAGCACTGTGCAGGAGCATGTCTCTTTATTGAGAACTGCGAGGCGGTGAAAGTCAGTCCATGTGAAAACGAGCAACACAGTTCAGAGACAGTCTGTGTTTCTAGAGATCAAACCTTGAAAAGCCAAGGATCACATAAAATATCTGCATCGTGTTCATTCTCTTCATCTGGAAGAAGGGAAAGTTTAATAACTGAAAGCAAGACTAAGGAATCCAATCCATCCAGTTTCTACAGGGAGAGAAGACTCTGGAATATCAATGCACTTTGAAATTGGTATCCTGGTAGACCCTGGTGTATTTGTGATGATTTGCAAGTAACCTGACAGTGCATGAAATAATTGTCTTTGTAGATATGAAACAACATTGACATCGACTTTGAAATTTAAATGAAAGGAACACAGCAGAGTTCCTTTAGATGCATAACCTTGGTGCACTGACTTATTTTTTTCTTTATAATAGGTTAATTACTTGAACAGGTATTAGTTAAAGAGGTTTCTGGTTTATTATGAAGCAGAAACATGTAAGGATCTGTGTTCTTGAACAGTTAACAGTGTGTTTCTTCCCACCCTGTATATACATACGACCTGCAACAAAGCGATTTAATTTTCTGGGAGTAAATAATTGTTATTCAGGAAATCCTTTGTTTGGCCTGTCCTGTTGCCACTGGGAAACGGAAATCACGAAGCAAATAGCAGTACAGTCTCACTCGTGTGCCGTGGGCAGTACACGCAGCAAACGCCCTAGCAGCAGCTTTGATAGCCGGTCAGAAAGCTCCGCTGGCATCCAGTGCCTGGAATGCAATTTCTTAGCAACAAATGGTTGTATTTGAGCAGCAGCTTTCGTTCAACGGTTTTGTCCTTTTCAGCATCTCGGGTTTGCTATTGTGTGGCATCTGCAGATGAGTAGGGAGTTATTCAATATTAATAGGTTTATTTTATCAGGTAAAGTGTTTATTAAAGAGAGTTCTCTGGTATAGGATAAAATCTTCATTCAAAGCTATGAAGTAGTGATAGAATTTGATGATCCTTCTCAGGCAGTCGGTACAAAACCATTTTACATTTCCAACAAAGACCGTTGCTGCCCTAATTACAAACTGTTACATTCTAAATAGAATTTAATCTTGTCTAGTCTCAATATCAGCATTTGCTTTTTAAGTTTTGTCAGGTGGCATTTGTTTGAGGGGGGCATTCAATTTCATGCCATTTTAAGCAATTTCACTGGCAAAGCACATAGATTCTCAATGTGTTTAAATGGGAAATGGAAATTCTCAGTAAAAACTTGTTAAAATCTCATTTCAGTTAGCATCTAGTCCTCCGTGGGACATGAGTGTGTGTATAATCCCAGCCTTTTCTGTAGCAGCATCCTTCAACAGGCTCCTCCGAGTTGCTGTGAGGAAGAACATTGGGTTTAGTTTTACATTCAGCACCCAAGTTCCTGATTCGATAATGAAAGTAAATTCACGGTGTAAAATAAACAGAATTGATAATGGCTAGGCAAACCCAGCTGCCGGGGGAGCTCTAGCTGTTAGCCAGAGCTAATGAGCAACGTGCTATGTTGTAGGTAGTTTAAAATCTGTTATTTTCCAGAAATCCAGCACAACGGTGCCACAGTCGGTGTCATTTCTGGTGGAGGGGGAGGACCGGTTGCATTGCTTTCTGTGGCTTTGCCTGGGTCAGGATGTGCACAGAATCCAAGTGCTGTCCAGGGAAAACCTTTTCAAGCCCTGACAGTAGTATGTGTGTGAGCACATGTGCAGTGAAATAGATCAGCTTTTCTGCTATAAAATGTGGTAGGTTCCCACTGGAGGAATGTGCTCTGGTAGGAGAGTGAGCGGTACAGAGAGGCTTTTCTCACACAATCCCAAATTTCCAGGTAATCTGCATGCTCTCCTTCAGTTCCTAAAAGCACTTCTCCACAGCTGTGGAGAACGTGCTGCACTGCTGGTATTATCCGTGATGCGGATGCGAGGAGTAGCACATGGGAGCCGTGGGGGAACATTTGCTTACCGGGATTTCTTACTTGCCCTCTCTTCCTTCTGTTTCTTTCCCCACCTGCATCACAAGGGAATAAATCAGTAATAAGTGAGAAAATACTGCTTGGGTTTATTGTTTAATTCCCTCAGTGCTTGATTTCTGGAGAACATAGGTTTAGTTTAAAGCAGTCCCTAAGCAACAATCTGGCTATAATTCATGCTTCCCTTTCTTACCAAGATGTACGGAGCCCTAGGTCTTCACAGAGAGGAGCCCTTCTGAGATTGAGAATATATCCTCCTTGCTCTTACGCATGCTCGGGATGTTTTGTCATCCTGGACAATATTCACCTCTTGATAATGGGAAGCTGACTTTCAGAAAGATCACATTTGGCCTGAAGTCGGTCTTTTTTCGGCCATTTGTTTTCAAAAGTTGTTAACGTGAGGGCAATATCCCACTGAGAATCTGGCTATTTTTCTGTAGTGCCTCCATGGGAAATACAATATTTTGAAAATCTGGCTCTGGTCTGTGCTTGATGATCAGGTAGAACATACTTCTGAGATTGCTGTTCGGAAATCTCATTTCATGTCTTACTGCAGAAATCACTGAAATCAGGAGGAGCAGGAGTGCAGCTGGTAATTTGTGCTAGCTGGTCTTTTTAGCTCTCCGGACTTGATGAAAGCAGCATCTCAATTTGGTAATACTAACAGCTAAGCCTGGTTTCATTATTGCTTGCACAGACTTTTCTGTAAAAGAGATCAGAAATAAAGCTGGAATCGTAACTAAGAACCAGAAAAGGAAGTCAGAGCAGGAAATGGGCATGTCGTGTCCCATAATTTGCCAGTGCATCTTAGTCCTCCATTGTTGTAAACTTCATATTCTATTTCTGTTTATCCATCCTTTTCTCCGAGGCTGCGAACTCAGAATAGCTTTGCTTGTGATATCCCCATCTGTCCCAGCTGTGTGCTATTTCTGAGCCGATGATGCCATTTGCAGCATGTTGCCATACTGTGTAACTTTTGCAAAGGGCAAATATCCACCAAAGGCAACACCACGATTCATTACCCTGGCGACCTCGCTCAGCTCTCCAGGGGTTGAAGGTTAGTGCGCTAATTTATGGTATCAATCTACCTTGTGCCGTGGTACTGTTTCGAAGTTATCTTCTGCATTTCAGAGAATGTCTTGAGTTCAGTACATTTAAATCACTTTTATATGATTTTAGGTTCAGCAAGGTAAATTTGTTGCCAATATAAAGTGTCTTCAAGTATTTCGGGAAGAAGGGTTTGTTTGAGCTGGTGTTCATAATGGGAAGATTAATGGGGCCACCGATCCCATTAATTTGTTATTGACCCTTAACTTCCTATAATGGGTCAGGCATCTCTACTTTTAGCTTCAGGACAAATCTACCCAGCGAGCAAATTCTCATCTTGTATCTTCCTTCAGAAAAGTTCCATTCATCTTAGGCATCTGGTTTCAGTAGGGTCTCTGCTTTACAGCCAATCCTACACCTGTGTAACGGGAGCTGTAGAGGCAGGTTACACGTCTTGGGCAGGGTCCCAGGGCACATCCCAGTGTCTCCCCAGCACTGCAATATAACTGTGAAGAGATCTGTGGCTTGTGCAGCCACAGATAATATCTTTTTCAAACTGAATCTCTCTTGGGTCACGACTTTTCTAGTGCATGCGGTGCGTCTAGAGACACATATGAAATGTTTGCAGAGGTCTTCAGATGGCCAGCTAAAAGTGCTTTGTCGTGGAAGCACCTCAGGCTCCATCGGTAGCATGCACAAAGGTGCAACAAACCCAGTGAAAAAGGGTTACACTGTGTTTGTTGCAGGTAAAGCTGCTGTGCTGATGCTGGTGTCTCATTAAGCTGCGGTGAGTGAATCGTGTATGTAAGCCCTTAAATGTGTGGTTCTGGCAGCAGTCTCACTTCAAAGGGAGGTGTTTGTGTTCAGGTGTCATCATAATAACACAATTGCTTGTTTTTGCAGTAAAGCATTTTTTCACCTTTCTGGTTTCTCTGTCCTGTGACAAACAGAGCCTGCAGCCGACACCTGAGAGGAGTGCTGGGTGCTGCAACAGTGCCGTGTCAAGCTGGGTGGCCTTTTGTCAGGTGTCTGCTGTCTCCACGGGCAGCTTTTCAGTCAGACTGCCCTCCCCAGTCATCCACATGCCAGCCAGAGCTCTGGTGAGAACGACAGTACAGCTGTGCTTCTCCATGTCTGGTGATAACATTGCCAGCCTAGGGTGCAATGTCTCGTAGTCTGCCGCAATAGAGAGAATATCAGAATTTGGAGGGAAGGAGGAAGTGAGTGAGGAAATAAATATTTTTTTTTTCCTTCTTGGAATCTTATGACAACCTGTCTTTAATCTCCACACAAACTGTGCCCTTCCTTGACGACTGGGCATCTTCAGTAACTCGTGGGTGTCAGGTGGTGAGCCTGGTTCCGAGTGGGGATCTGAGCCATCTCCTCTCCCCCCATCCCTGAAGGTGGTGTAGCTTTTCTACAGTGTCCTGTCCAAGGCTGAGGGGCAGTCCCCAAAAAGCAGGTGCTGTATGACAGCCAAGGTACACCATACCACCTCACAGCCTACTTCCCTGGTTTTGCAAACAAAAGCAGAGGGTGCGCTCATTCATTGTGGATGCCCCATCCCTGGAAGTGTTCAAGGCCGGGCTGGATGAGGCTTTGAGCAACCTGGTCTAGCGGAAGGTGTCCCTGGCCACGGCAGGGGGTTTGGAACTAAAGCCCAAACCGCTCTGTGATTCACATTCCCCCGTACATCTGTAATCCCTTCACCAGACATTTTGTGCGTACCATCTGCACACCCTGTGAGCGTGCTGTGTCCCCCAATGCTCTCGCCTGTGTGCCCCAGAGGCAGGCAGCACTGTGCTTGTGTTCAGCAGTTCACGCTGTGTTCTGTCCTCGGTGGTTTGCCGAATTGCTGCTGTCCTGTCACGCGAGGTGCCTTCTGTCCTGCCTCTCCTCTTGTTGGACTGGCATATTATCTGCTGTGTGGGAAACCCTGCCACCCTCATCTGGCTCTTGGAGCGGATCTTTTGCCATGCTATTTACACCTCTCCAGGCCCAGAGTTTCTTAAAAGCTTTTTCTAATAAATTAATCTCTAAGTTCATGTTTTCTAGTGGGCCTTTTTTATTAAGGCTTGTTATTTATACACAAACAAACAGTAGAAATGTGAGAAAGATGTACCTTGCTGAAAGCATACTGACTGGAACTTAAAAGGCTTTTTTAAGCCTCTATTTTAGTCTTTGTATGCTTTTTATCTCTTGCACTACAGAGAACAATTTCCTCTGATGCCCATTGCTTTGAGGAAGTTCTGTAATTTAACTTCTGGTTTCCAACGTCCTCCTGAGCCTTTTATCTCATGGCTCATAATTTTAAAGAATTTCATTAGCCACTTTAAGGACATTGCTTTAGCTAGCATCAACCTTACTCTGTAAAGCCTTTTAAAAATCTTTAAAGCCTAGTATTTCTTATGCTAGCTCTTGTAAGGGCTGTATTTGGAACTTGAACCAAAAATACCAGTCTTGCTAAAGCCTGCAACTCTGTGGATGAGAGGTATTGCAGGGTTTCCAGGTTCCACCAAGGTCTCCTCTCTGGGCATCTCCACAGCTCCTTCACACTTCACCCACAGGCCTGGACCGCCGCTCTCACACGTGCTCTCCCGGGAGCTCTTCCCACACACCCTGTGCCCTGGTCTGGTCAGAGTCTGAGCGAAAAGGAGAATTGGTTCCCAGCTGGGGACTTGTTCTTTGCGTTATCTCGGTTTCTTCCGCCTCTTACCTGGAATTGCCACCTCCGAAGCAAGTGCAGTTGCAGGATCACATTTTCAAGGTGTCCGTGTTCTAAAGTTAGGATCTTGTGTTCCTGCGTAACTTCTCCAGAAGCTGTACCTTCACTAATACTGCCTAACTGCAGGTTCATAATGATCTTCTAGCCACCATGCTTCTTATTAAATATTTATATTGTGGTAGCACATAAAGGCTGTAATTGGGGTCTAATTGTGCTGATTTATTCAGACCAGTTCTGAGACCTTTGCTCCCACTAACTCTGCAGCCGGCAACCCTCCTGCGTGTCCTTGTCCTTCACTGTCATTTTCCTTGCTCGGGTCAGCACATGAAGCCGATCCCCGAATCCCTGGTGTGGAAACTGAACGGCCAGAAACCGCTGTGTGCTTGACAGCTCTGTGCGCTTGTTCTGTCTTCGTCCCTTCTTTGATTTATTCTTGGATTTTTCAGGAAGAAGGGGACAGGGCAGCCTGTCTTCCGAATTCCCCTGCAAATTTTTGTCCTCGTCAGTGTGTCTTTTGTATGTCTGCTGATTATAAAGATCGGGAGGCAGCCCAGGTGAGCAACAGTCTTCTTCCCTCACACACATAATGCAAATCACTTCTCAGCTCAAACTGCATAGCTCAGCTGCTGCCGATGCCTTATACATGTTGAAGAATCTTAATATTTTTCCCATTTCTTAAAAATTAATCTCCTTTAATCCTGGCAGCACTGTAAGGTTCAAAGATGTTTTACATTATGTACAGGTAGGATTATGGCTTATTCGTTAGTAGAAGGGAAAGATTGATTTTTTTCTTTTTTCATTGCATCCCTGGTAGTTTTTTCTTTGCTGAAATCCTAGTTGATGCTTTTTTTTTTCTTCTGCTCAGCCTGTCTCTGCAGAAGGTGAAGATATAACCCTCAATATGAAAAGTAAATGCCACAAGTCCTGTGCGAAGCAAGAAACTAACATCACTCTTTCTGTGACAGAGATGGAGTATTCTGAATTAAGTTGTGCAAGCTGATCTGCCCTTACACCCTCCACTCTCCTCCTAGCCACTGTGTTATCATCTTCAGTTTTCATTGTTTTAATGGTTTCTCTGTTCTAGAACAAAGAGAATTTCGGATCCACAGCAAGACACAAGCTTGTCAATAAATATCCCCTTCCTGCTTTAGGATTTCCTTAAACTCTTAGGTCCAGTTGTCAACACAAATCTTTCATATCTTAGGCAGCAAATCACTCAAAGGCAAAGCAAAGAAATTCTCAGCTTGAAGTGCCCCCAAACCCTTCTTCTAGCAGTAGGGACACTGTAAGATGTGTTTCGTCTAGTCTCCCTGGGTGATTGAAAATGGAGTTTTGTTGACAACCAGTTGTTTATTTTAAGAAAGTGGGACAGAATACATTGGTGTGTTACAGAGCAGTCATCTAGCAGAAGTAATGAAGGCAATTCTGAAATAACACAGTTGTTTGTAACTTTTCTTTATCTTCATCCTAGCTGGAAATCTTTATTAGGACAGTGCTGAAGGCACGAGTCCTCTGTTCATGTCCTCATGTCTTGTAAGCACTAGGCAGCATGAAAGACAAGTGAGCTTTGAAGTACCAGGTCCTTCTAAATCCAGTGATTTCTTTTGCACAAGCATGTAATCTATTGTACAACTGTTTCTGTATATCAAAGAAGCCTTTAGGACTAAAAATCGTTTGTCTCTCAGTCACAGCTCAGTGAAGTCCTGTTTGTAGAATATGATTGCTAAGATCTGAGATGGGACCGAGGGTTTTAAGAATTGAAGGGGTTCTGTCTGGATTCTAAGGTGGATGTAAACCATTTGGTTAAGGACAACACGGAGCAGAATCTGGATGCCTCAAAATTTGGAGAAGGCACAAATAGAAAGCCTGTGGCAACAATGAAGTTCTTCAGAATTTACACAGTTAGTATGGTAATTGTAAATACAAGAAATGAGTAAGCAGTACAAAAATAAACCCTTCAGTAGTTCAGTCTTGGAAAACTTCTGGCATGATTCAATGATTGGTGATTAATAAATGAGGAAGATTTGGAGAAAAAAAGGAAATCTTAAAAAAAAAATACAAAAAAACCCATAAAACACAAAAATCCAATAGCAAACAAATAGTAAATAAATTAAATAAATTAGGAAAACTATATGGCCGTGAAGAAGAGCATGATGACAGACTCAGTTGTCTGGGATGAGGATTCTCTGTCTAGAATTGAGGATTTAATGAAATCTGTAATGTAACCAGAACCTCAGTTGAAAATGGGTTATAGTAAGATCAGGACGTGGTAATGGAGGTCTCAGCTATTCTGAGTCTGGCTTTATGCAGCATCTGGAGTTCACAAAAACAGTCTGTGTAACACAAAAGCATCTGCAGAATGAGGTGGAGGTTGTGTCTGGGCTGAGCAGGAGTACTTGTGGTTTGTGTGCTGGATGCCTGCAAATAGCTCTGCCTAGTGCTGTGGGTGATCCAAATGTTGTAAAACTTTGTTCCCGGTGTCCTGTTTTTAGCCTGACTCTGCCAGGGTGCCCCACAAAGCCCTATTGACACTGACGCCAGCCCGACATTGAAGTTTACATTGGCAGGATAGAGGCCAGTTACCAAAGCTGTTGCCGCAAATATGAAAATGGGCCTTTCCAACTCTTAAAGGAAACTGAAGGAACATTCTTTTCCTTTCTGAAGAATTCCCATCTGTCAGGTATGAGGTAAGCTTCTGTTCTGGCCACTGTCAGGTTCATGCCCTCAGTGTCTTACTCCTCAAGACTTCCATGCCAGCTTTGTAGAGTTCAGCAGCTCTGCCTTGTGACGGTTCTGCTTTGTAGCTGCGAACAAGTGCCATTGTTCATCATACGAACCGGTCTAAAATGCACAGTGCTTTTCCTGCCAATGGGTCTTATCCTTGTTGTGCAGGAGTCAAAGACTGAGATGATCGTTCTGTCCTCCGTGTGTCCCTGGTGAGGCTGCCAAGAACGACGCACCCAATTAACATCTGCAGCATTTAGATTTTTATTGTGAAGAGTCTTGCTTAACTAGGAACTGGTCTGAAAAAAGCCAATTCCGGCTAACGCTGTGAGGTTTTATATCTTCTCCCTGTTTTCCTGAGCCATTCAGTTCTCCTTTACACATCATTTCAAACAAAGGACCTCTCAAGTTAGGGATCACAGAATCACAGAATGGTTGGGGTTGGAAGGGACCATAAAGACCATCTAGTTCCAACCCCCCTGCCATGGGCAGGGACACCTTCCACTAGACCAGGTTGCTCAAAGCCTCATCCAGCCTGGCCTTGAGCACTTCCAGGGATGCGCAGTGAGCCGGAGGGATGCACGCAGCAAGGGTCTGCAGAGCTGACACAGCCGTGCCACTTCAAAAAGGGGCAACAGAAAGTGTTGCTTCCCCCTCTCCCCCAAGCTTTTCTAGGCTGCCACCTTCTTTCCCCTGCGTACAGTATCTGCCGTCTGTGCGAGTGTAATTTAGTGCTAATTAAGAAGTGAGTGGGAGCCATAAGCTCATTTCATTTAGAACCTGGAAATGGCCTCCTGGGAGCCCACAGAGGGTACCGGCTGCTTTCTCGCCACAAAAGCTTCTCCACCCCACTGCTGTAATTCTAACCACCAAGCTCCAGATCTCAAAATTCAACGCCAGCTCAGATTTACAGAGCATTAAGTGTCTGAATTAAATCCTCAGCATTCACTCGGCGTCAGCCTGGCTGAGTAAAGGATTTCACGGGCTGGGGTGCTCTACAAGGCCATAATTTATAACATTATGCAGAAGCTGCTCCTCCGAGTTTTATTCTGGCTTGCCGCAATTTCTTTTTATTAAAGCCCCAGTAGTATTTGTTGTTTTTCTGTTTGCTTTGATGTGGGAGTTTTAGATTAAATCTAAATAAATAAATGAGGTTTAAAATTAAATTAGGTTTCATTTGCATGAGTTGGGGAGTGAAGTGCATCTTTCTTCCACCATATAAAACGTAACAGACCCATTACCCATCACAGAGCCCTCAGTTGCTCCTGAAGAAAAATGACATTTCCCTCTGCGTGGAAAATACTTAAAAGTCCCAAGAATAGATTTATAGGAATATTTTAACCTTTTATTTGATCCTTGAAATGTCATTGTTCTGTAGGCTACATTGCAAAACGTGACCTTTTATAGGAACCATGGGATGGATTTGATCTTTGGAAGACGTTTTAGAGATAATGCACTACAGGGTGCAAAGAACGTTCGCTCCTGAAAAGGAGCTGAAAATGTTTTTGTCTGCAGATATTCTGTGTTTGCGGTATACCTTAAGGACAAAAGGATTGTTTACGGCGAAGCTTGTACTCCGGGGACAGCAATGAGGAAAATAATAAGAGAACATGGCATCTTCTCTTGTTTTAATGTGCAACAGTTTTATTTTCATTACATTTAAGAGAAAAATTTAAGTAGCAGAGATTGTTCATAGGGGAGGTGCCTGCAAGTGAACGTGTGAAACGTAACAGCTTTTTCTAAGCACTAGCTGTTTGCTTTTCAGAGTACACCTTGACTTCTTGACTGGCAAAACACAAAGCTGAGCAGTTCAGGAAAGAAAAGAGCTGACCTGTTCCTTCAGATCTGTGTTGCTCTGGTAGTGTCCGCTTTCGTGGTTCTGCAGCCCCTCTCTCTTGAGTCCTTTCTCCAGCTGTCTTACACCCAGCATTCTCCATGCCACCCACAGAATGAATTCCCCAGCAGGAGGTCTCGGCGTGAAAACACCTGACCTGTTTTGACATTTTCATGATGACTGCGAAAAGCTTGTGAGCCAAGGCAGACGCGAGTCCGTGCGTTCACGCTACGTGAGCGCTGTCTCTTTGCTTTGCCGGTAACTATCCCAAACCAGGTATTTCTGAAAGATACCACAGCTCTTATCACTGAACACTGCAAGGTTGTACCTAATTCTGTAGCTCTTGCACGTGCTGAACTTTCACTGAAACCTGTTGTTGTTGGCAAAATGTATTAGATTTTCCCCAGAATACAGGAAATGCCATTTCTGTCCCAGTAGAGCTTGCAGTCCAAGCAGAGAGGAAACCTTTTAGGTGAGAATGCAGTAAGGAAGAGACTGGGCGAGGGAAGAGAGATCATAGGTTGGCACCTGTGGGTTGGTTATCCAAGTTTAGGGCAAATTAGTGGGAAAAAAAAACAAATTAGTGGGCACCAAACAAATTCTGAGCCGCACCAATATTCGAAGAAGTCCTGGCACTGGATGGATCTTCAGGCTTCTGGCTGCTGAACTGCCGTCTTCCCTGGTGAGACTGTGCTAGATCCCAGTCACTCTGGAGCATGGGATGCAGGCAAGAAATCAAGAAACTGATGCTGGCCTGTTGGAGATGAGGTTCTAGGTAGCAAAAACCCTGCATTGCAGAGACTGGAAGCGATGCTGTGGCACAGACAGTTGCCTTTCAGGCAAGCCATGGAGACCTGAACAACATTGTCTTCATAGACACTGGGCCTGAAAGGATTTCATACGTACCTAATGTGCCGGAAAAAAAAATTAGTGTCTGGGAGTCACTGGCCTTTTTCAGTGTGACAGGACTATCGGAAAGTGATGGCTGGTGACATTTTGAATGTAGGAATTGAAGTGAGCAAAATAAGGATATCTCAGTGGCAAGTTGCAGCAGGAAATGATGCACGTGGACCTAAGTAACGTAAGACCTAGTCTCCTTGCTTTGCTCAAATAATTGAGCTGTTACTCTTATGCTTTACATGCATGACATGTAAAGCTGATGCTTTACATGCATGGGGTTGGTCCTGCACTGAACAGGCAAGGTTTAAGTGGGTTCTTCAGGGGAAAGATACCCCCTTTCTTAAACTGTCTTTTGCCTTGTTTGTGTGTCATGTTTGGTCTCTCTGTGCTGCCAGAGTTGAGCTGAAAATAAGAAGGGTGATAAGATGTTGTAGTGGTTTAAC
>NW_010256609.1:0-943 GCF_000690775.1 Eurypyga helias | reverse complement strand
GACTTTGCTGTGGCCTCTCAGGTTGGGCTCCACGTTTCCAAGGGCTCTGTATTGGGGAGATTTTTGGATAAACAAGGCGAAACGGGGAAGCTGTGGAAGCCCTGGAGGGTCAGCGTCGTTGCAGTCCCGGGATAGCGGGTATCACTTTGGCACCACGGGTGGGATTTTTGTACCCCCTGAGGAGGTCAATTCTTGTCTCCGCAGCCAAGTCAAATGGGAGCAGAGTCTGAACCTGTGGTTTACGGAGCAGGAGGATAAAAACGTGCCTGTTCAGACCTGGCAAGGGAAGAGGCTCGGGGTGAAAGGCTGGAGACGGGAACTGGCGGGTGGTTCCGCAGCACGGGGGGCGTCTGACAGGGGGGCGCTGCGGAGTTGATTGCTGTTGGAAAGGGAGGATCCGAGGTGCCGCGTACCTGCAGGCTGGGATTTGGGGCTGTTTGTGCTGCGGGAGGCGCAGGGAGCATCTCTGAGCCTGCCCGAGGCTCCGGCTTCTCTGGGAAGTCCAAGAAGCAAATAAGCTGCTTTAGGGGATTATACCCTGAACAACGGGGTCTTGTGGAGAGAGGAGGGAAAGGAGATGGGTGGGAGTCACACTGTAAATGGCTCCGTGTCTTCCAGAGCTGCTGCCACCTTTCCCTTCTTCCTTCGGCTGGCGGGATCACGTAGGAAGCCAGCTGGGGGGCAGTGGTTGGGACAGAACGGTTTGTCTGCGTTTCCGGGGGGCTGCCCGTGGCACAGCCCCGCAGCTCGTTGCTGAAGGGTAATGCCCTGCCAGGCCTCCCCTGCGCCCGAGGGGGGAGGCTCCGCGGTTCCGCCGGTGCAGGACGCGGGAGGCTTTTGGCGCCGGAGGCCCGCGGCCCTGACGGAGCAGGTCACCGAGTGCCGGGGGGGGAATGCCCGGGGGGAGACGGCAGCTCGGGGAAGATGCCCTGAACCCCAGGGT
>NW_010256608.1:40869-90354 GCF_000690775.1 Eurypyga helias | reverse complement strand
AGGGGCTCCCAGGGTGCGGGGGCCGCGTTACCGGCCTCAGGAGCCCCACTGCGGCTGAGGGGGCGCGGGGAGCAGCGCGAGGCCCGGCGGCCGCGAACAGCCGTTCCAGGTAGTGGATTCACCAGCCTTCGTGTTACCGGCTGCGCTGTGCGGTGACGAGACGGTCATGCCTTGCCGCCTCCTTTTCGGGAGCTTCCCCCTGCTGCCGCGTCAAGCAGCCAGGCTTCGCAGAGGGGGAAGAGGCAGCCTCCCCATGCCTGTGTGGGAGCTGGGCAGGAGAGGGAGAGGTGTATCTCGGTTCTGGTTGAAAAGAACCCAGAATCACTGTAGTGGTTTAATTTGCGAGGCTGCGAGGGATCGCCTGGGTCGTTGAGTTTAGGCTGCTGCAGTCGTGGGAAGTTTAAAGCCCATGGAAAAGTCCTAAACCGCTTGCCACAAAGTCTTAAACCACTGCCTCACCTTCTCTTCCACTCCCACTCCACAGCACCGCGTGGCGAAAGGGATACCGTACCAGGACATCTGTGTGCTACCCAGGGAATAAAGGAGACAGGGGTGGGGAGTGGAAAATGTTTGAAAATGAATGAAAACGGGTTCTCCTACATCACTGTGCTCCTTGCCATGGGGGAGGCAAAGAAACTGCCAAAAGTCTTCAGAAACCCCAAACTTACCCCAGGTGTATGAATATAGCATGTCAGGTGAGATCGGAGCCCAAGAGACCTGTCCCTTGGGATGTCAGTGTACATGGTTGTGACAATTAGCTGTGCTGAGTATAGCGGCTCAGAGGAAGGCAAAGAAACTGGAAGCCAGTGTGTGTAATCGAATGGAGAGTAATTCCTTCCGTGTTCCTGCAGACACGCGGCAGGAATGTTGCTTTTGCACATAGGTGTAACTACAGTCTAAATACTGTGAAAGAAACGGATTAGGGTTGAGCTCCTTTCAAAACAGTACTGTTCTGAGAGCTGAAAACTACGTTGCATTAATAGTATCTGGAATGAGAACTACAGGTGTCACTTATGAAAGATTGAGAACATTAATATCATCCGAGGGTGCAAGCTATAAGACATGGTTAAACGTTTGTACGCTACTGGACTTCATGCGGTACATACATTTCTGAATTCATGGGATGCCCTTATTACTGTTTCACCATATGTCCAGGCAGGCTTATTCTGTTTGGGCATCTGAATACCTTATGCAATAAGCATGTCGTAAGCTTTGGAAGTTTTGGCCACAAGCACATCTGTTCATCAGTCTCAGTGACTGCAGCAGAAAAATTATAAATCCAGCTGCTTAACAGCAAATTGAACTACAGTGAGTTCTGGTGAACAGAAACAGACTAGAATTTGAGCTCGAAAAGTTTTTAATGAAAAGGATGAATTAGGAGCAAGCTGTTACACATTCAATACGAAAGCACCAGAATCAAGTCATCATTTTGAAACTAAAAGTAACATTGCTTTTAAATCTCTTATGGAAGAATTACCGGAAATCTGACATTGAAAGCCTTCTGTCATAGGCTTTAATTTCTGACTTTGGGATCACCATTAGTTCAGTGAACAATTCCTTCCACAAATTGATCAACCCACAGCTTAGACAGTTAGCCGCCCTGTCTGAAAGGCGATGGCAGGTTTCCTTGGAAGCCGCCTTGTCATTTCTAGGTTGTATTCTCAAAGACAGTGAAGTTGAATTCTCTAAACAGCTCTGAGACCATGGGGCTAAAGTGCTGCCACTGTTTGTGTTAGCTTGCAAACGGTCGTTTACACTCAGTTGCAGCACAGATCGCTGCCCAGACAGTTACTGCAGCCCCAATAGCAAATTAAAGGTCACAATGTTATTTTTTTTTCCCTTGTAGTTAGTCAAATTTATGCATGAATTAGTGCAGATACTACCTTTATCCTGTCTCTAAACCTTCATTTGGAAAACTTTCAAGTAAACTTTTGCTAGTGGTCCTAATAACTACTGGTTGATATCCAGGCAAGTAACGGTCATCTTAGGCTGAAAATCAACGAGGGGTAAGCCAGCACTTGGAAATCAAAGTTATTACTTTACCAAATGCTCTGAGAGGTTCTGAACTGGAATTCAACAGAGTGCAGAAACTGATACCACCTTGCAAGTTTCTCAGTAGTGTTGTGGAGCAGGCTGAGTAAATTACGATGTATTTGCTAAATTTTCTTTAAAATGTACCATAAAATGGGAAAAATACCAGTTACATTCATGTCTGTGGGATCTTTCCATTGATTTTAATTGGATCAAGAGTGCAGCAGGTGGAACATCCCCGAACTTCATGGAATTCTCTTGCTAATGTCTTATTTGCACAGTGTGTTCTTGTTCTGTATTGAGGAAAATAAAATTGCTTAGTTTGATGTCTGTGGTTTCAACTCCATCACAGTCCTGCAGAACTCTCCTGACATATTTATTCTCTTCTAGGTGACAACCATCAGCCAGCTACAAGACTGTCACAATGAGTTTTGTTGAATATGGAAATACCATAAAGGATGGTGACACAGCTATTGTGTTCTTGGGCCACGAATCCATGTTTCCCATCAAAGTCCAGCATGGCAGTGTAACTCAGACTAAGTACGGGGTCATCAGGCATTCCACGGATCTTGTAGGCAAGAAGTATGGCTCCAAAGTGACCTGCAGTAAAGGAGGATGGGTGTTTATTCTTCATCCCACTCCAGAACTGTGGACCATGAATCTTCCACACAGGACGCAGATTCTGTATTCCACTGACATCTCTATGATCACCATGATGTTGGAACTGAAGCCAGGCTCCATAGTATGCGAATCAGGTAATAATTAATATGTTGTAATCCTTTATTAAGAACTAACGCCAACACTGTGGTGAAAAAGTACACTGATCTTTACATTTTTTAAGAAATCTCTTTATTTTTTCCCCAATTGTGATAACGATTTTCCTAGCCTACATGTTGAGTAGTTCTGCTTCATGTGCACGTGTTATCAGCTGCTGTTCCTTCAATAAGTAATGTTACCTCTGGATCCTGGCCTCATGTACCAGTATACCTTTGAGTATGTGTTTGCTTAATTCATCTTCTTGAAATAAATTCATAAACATTTTTCTTCTCTGAACCTGTTGTTAAGTACTTAACAATATTTATAAATATACAATTTGAATCAAAATTAAGGCTTTGAATTTGCAGTTTCAGAGCACGTAGTTGAGATAACCCAGTGGTGAGTGGTGATAGGGTGGTGAACTAATAAGGGAAATACATTGGCAGTATTTAGATAATGTGATATACCATGAAAATACATATATTTTGTCTTTCTCTTCCAAAGTGTGATCCGCTCGTAGCGGTGCAACTACAGACAAAATGACTGTAGCTGTATAATACAGTGGATGATGTATTCATCACAAGGCTGTGTTTTGTTTCTAAACTTGGTTTAATTTATTACAGTTTCCATGATTTTGCTTAATTTGCAAGCAAGGAGTGAAATTTTATATTAACATAAAATATATTTTAAAATATAAATATATATAAGATTTATATTAATGTAGATATTCTTCTGTTTAGGTACAGTTTATAATAATGACTTTATTACTGCAGGCAGTATCAGGCTTGCTTGATTTGTTTGGAAAAATACGAGCTGAGGTAGTGTCGTGGTTCAATCCTTCTTTGGTTTTTGTCTTTGTTTTTTCTGGCCGTTGCCTTTGAGTCTTTCAATGAAGCAGTTTCATACACTTCCCTCTCAAGCATAGATATGGCAAAGGACCCGCGTGACGGGGTTGTGCTGCGCTGCATTTTCTTGCATTTAACATTTTCTGTTCCCACCCAAGGATAATTTTGGGCCGCTTTTCAGGCATAATGACCACTTTCCAACGCAACTGAAGCGACTCTTACGTCTGCATCCCGTGGCACCCTTTAAGAAACAAGTGGTTAATGGAGTAAAGCCATATGCAGAAGCCTCTGGAACTGTTAAAATGGTTGGGTCCTACGAGTTTATATCTTGGTCTGTGGATGATTAGGCATTTTTAGGGTTGTCATGGGGAGTAGCAGTACTGTTCATTGGGCAGCTCTTCGCCTCTTCCCCTCCCTGCTATGTTCAGACAGGATGGGAAAAATAAATTGTTCAGGGTGGCTGGGATTTGAATTGCTCCGTGGCCTGCCTCCCTTGGAACAGGTGAATGTTAAGGTACAGAGCTGCACATAAAATGTTTTCAGTGATGTCAGAGGTACCTAGAGAGGGTGAAAATATTTAAAAGCTCATTTATATAAACAGCTAAGAAGCAGAAACACCTGGTGAGGTAACCTATACAGATTCCCCAAAATGCTATGAGCTAAAAGTCATAGCCACAAACAACCCTTATTGCTAACGGGAAACTGTCCCCAGGTTTATTTTAGTGCCTGTGCTGTCCACGTATTATAACTTCAGCTTCCCAGGAAAAGTGAACAGTTTCACTGCTATACTTGTGCTTCTGTTGCTTGAAAGATTCACTGGTCCTGAAGAAAGAGAATTGTGTCAAATTCATCTGTTTAACCTCAAAGCAAGAGATCTTAGCGCACATTTGCTTGCAACTGACCAGAAGTGATGATATGAATTAAAAATTTTACAGGTATTGACAACTGGAGCCTCCAGTGTGATGATGTAACCTGCTTTGGTGCCATCCCAAATTAGACAGTATTCAGTTCTAGATTAACCTTGCGTGGCCTAGACGGAACCAGCCCAGTGGTGATTAATAGAAACAAGACAGGAAATCTAGTCTAGTAATGACATTTGAGTCTGCTTCCTGCCAGTGCTGGTTTTAGATGTATTTTGAACGTTAATTAGCATAGAGGTCTGTCTTTTTTGTTATTTGCTACTGAACTGATATATATATGGCTGTACAGACTGGCAAGGCGGGCACTGTAAAGAGGCCAGGCGCTTTTCCTCTAGTCTTACTGACTAGACAGTGGAAGAGCGCTCTGCATTTACCCAGCGTAAGCAGGCAGAACTGTGGGTTAGTCTCCACAACTGTATGAAGACAGGATCGAAAAAGTGATGAAATACCCTCAGTGTCATGTTGTAATGCTGTGAATACGAGTATAAATGATCTTTTGTGTGTGACCATAAAAATTCAGTGGAATAACCAGAAGGCTTCATTTTATATCACTTGAATTATGCAGTTTAAATTGATTAGTCATGATTTGTCACAAATGCTAGAAACATATTAATACAGTTTTTACTATTTTTAATCATCTTTAATAAATATATAAAGAGAAAGCTTGTCAGCAGTGCATGCATAATTAAAATGACCCAAGTATACTCTGTTGAGGCTATAATGGAACTCAGCATCTGCCTGATGTTTCATGACGGAGGTGGAGGAATATGATCCTTTTTCTGTCTTCTGCTAATTTCTAATTTATAAAGGTATGTTGAGATTTAAAAACTGTTAGCACCGTTACTCGAGCTAAGACCTCTTGAAAGCATTGGTCCTCTGGTCTGAGGAATTCCCCACTCCTTAACAGCCTGATCTTTCCAGAATACTTGAGATAGCAGCTAAAATACCTGCTGTGAGTGGCCTGGTAGTGTGAAACTTTAATTCTCATCAGGTAGCTCTGATCCCATTTGCGTTCATTGCATGTGCAGTCACTGTCTACATAAAGAAATAAGCTGAATCTTTTTATTGTGTGTGTTGCCACGCTCTCCAAAACTAATCTTGATGTCAAATTCCCAGGCAAGGCTATTTTCAGCCCACTGATTACAGCTGCCTGTAGTACAAGAATCCCATTTGGCAACATATTTTGAGGTTTTTACATTTATTTTTGTACTACATTGGAGCCTCTTCAGGATTTTCAAAAACCTTTCACATACTTTTTTCCAAACAAAAGTGTGTAGAATCATTTTTTTTTCTTTTCTTTCCAGTCCCCACCTGTCAATGCTTTTTTACTGTCCTCACTCTCTGGTGAGACCTAAACAAGTGTCTGTCCTAACCCTTAGAATTACTCAGGGAATGCAGTACAGCACTGTGAAACCTCATTTAATCTCATAAATCTCAGAAATATTTTGGCTTCAATGGATCATAGTATTTAGACAAAATATAATTTAGTCAAAAGTATTCTAACCACCATCCCAATGATGATCCTTCAGTATTCAGCAAAATCACTCATATGAGCAAAAATGTTAATTGGATTTTTTTGTTTCCCTTCAGCTAAATCCCAAATTAAAAATTGCTAAACCCCGTTCATTGCCACACAGCAATGGGTTTCTGAGCTCACAGACTAGATTTCTGACAGCTCAGAGCAGCGTTCTGGGTCCTCATGGTTTCTCTGTGGAGGAGTATCGAGAGCTGCCAGCCAGCCTTACACTAGAGCTTCTCAAAAACAATTATGAAATTTCCAAACTCACAGCCTGGATATAGATTTTGTTAAGAGTACACTCATAAAAAATTAATGAGGACTTAATGATTAATGGATACTTAATAAATGATTAATAGTTTATTGTGGAGTCCCAGCAAGTCAGCTGTATGCTTCTGACTCTTCTGAAGTGCCTGCAGACTTTTTGGCAAATACTGCTCATGTCCTTACAGTTTTTGTGGCACAAGTATGCATAAACAGTTCGCAGCTCTGCTTTTAGTGTAAAGCACAGACCAAGGTTTGTAGGTACTGATTTGATTTTGGATCGTGCTCATACAAATCCAGTCTGTGTTTTATAATGTCTCGTTATCTACCTCTTAGCAGCTGTTCAGGTTAAAGTGAGAGAAGAATTGGAAAACCCGTCCTTGTCTAGCACCTTTTGAAGTGCAAGAAAGGCCTCATCAGTACAAATGTCAGAGCACAGTGTTCTCTTGACATACCAAAGAACTGAACCAAAACTGTGGCTACATGAGGCATCGCTGTAATGTATTCAGACTTGTGTCTGACCTGCAGCTGATGAGGAATGCTGCTCTTACCCTAAAGCGTTTGTTTCCAGACTTTCTGGACTCACTTTCATCTTATAATTTCTCCTAACCACAAGCGCTTTTCTCATACAGCTCTGAACTTAATATTATGCCTGTTCTGCAGAAGATCCTTCCCTGAAGAACTCCAGCTCTTGAATCTCTAAGGAAAAATTCAGTTCCTTTTGTAGGCAGTGCCAGCCTTGAAAGCTTTCCTGCTATCCTTCCCCAACTCCTCTCTCTGACCAGTGAGCAGTGGCCCTCTCCCACCTCCAGCCCGCTGCTGAAAGGCCTGTGTTCAGCATGGTGGCCACAACAGATAGGCAGGAGAAGGAGCTGATCTTCTGTAAAGGGAGCTTCTTGATTTGCTGTTTCCTCTTTCAGCCACCAGCTCATCTTGAAACTCTGTCTCTCTCTCTCCCCTCCCTTTTTCCATCCCTGCTCGTGCTGTGCCTCACCTCTGCCACCATGATTTGTGCCCTTGATTATCTTCGCAGGAAGATCGTTGGGTTAGTTTCCATTAGATGCTTAATATCTGTTCATATGTTTGCTAAAAATCATTCATGATTCTCCAATTGCCTAAACTCGTCATGTACTGTGAGCAGTCTTCCTCTGTTCAGTGTTTCTTGACAGATATTAGCTGTGGAGTTGTTAGCTCTGTCTAAAGATTAATTTTCCTTTGGTTTTGAGGCTCCTTCCGTTCTCATAGCTGACTCATGACCTGTCTTGCTATTTGCTAGGTCTGAGTGGCGTAGCTAGGAGACAAATAACAGCAACACTGTCATTGTTTTGTTGTATTTACGCATTTTAGAATAACTTAGGAAGCCAAATTTTGCAGCAAAAATGTCAGTTCATTAACGTGTTACTAGATACTGTAGAGACCGAGTATTAATACTCCACATACTTTTCCTGTTTCCAAGCAGTATGAACCTATGTATACACTGAAGAGCTTCTTCAGCTTTATTCCAAAGTGCTTTTGTGTATGCACAGCTGTAAACATCTGTAGGTCCTAAATCACAATTGTCAGTCCCCTTTTTAAAAAGAGACACCCATGATGAGAAATAAATAGGGAAGCCAAGCCAAGCCATAGCCTGCAGTGAGGCAGTGTAGGGGAACACAGAATCAGGTTGCTTATGTTTATAGAATGGGTGGCATTCCAGGAGGTTAGACAGAGATCCTTTGCAATAGGAAAACCAGACTAAATAGAAAACAGTGTAAAAATGTGCTTCCTTACTCAGTTATCAAGTGCTGTGCTAGAAGCTGTGGCAACACTCGTGTTTCTCTGGACAGTGTTCTGATCTGTATCTCTGTACTGTGTTGAAATAGCACGTCATTTTTTAACAGCTCAGATGTTGTCCACTGCAGCTTCGAAAAGGTGGGAAACAGTCTTAATGTGGACGCAGTCTCAAGATGGCTGAGGTGCGTGGAGGCTTCTCTGTGGAAGACGTGTCGCTTGGATAAGCAGAGAGTGAGAAGAACAGATCTGTGTGAGGTCAGGGAAATGATCGAGGAGTTCATCTCGTCAGTAGTTTCTTGTCTACAAATCAGAAGGAAGTCTCAGTGCGTGCTGAGCTAGAGTGTTTCACCGAGGTGTCCACATGTCAGGACTGAAATCCTTCTAAAACTGCAGTTTTCCTTGTCTTGGGAGAGGTCAGAAACAGTCCCCTGAGCTTAGATGTATCACAGAAGAAGAATGGAGTGTGCTTGAGCCCAAGAAGAAGGAAGGATACTGCATCGGTCTGCAGGGCCATTAGCCATGTGGTTTTAATGCAGGATGTGAATTTGTGCCTTTGGACTCAGTTGGACCCCTTTCCACTACGTGCTGACCCCCTACATGGCGCCTCCTCCTCAGTCTTGAGCTCTGAGCATGGCATACTGGGGACCCTGCAGTGCCTCAATCCCTGCAATGCAAATGTCCTCTTTTTGACTAAGGGGTTGAAGATCACCGAATAGTCAGTGTAGAAGAGTATCCTATTTTCCAAAGGCACTAGCAATGTGCTCCCCTAAGTGAGCTCTAAAACAGCAGCTGTGGTGTTAAGAATAACTTCAGTACAGTTTGAATTATGGTTGGTTTACCTCTCTTCTGTAGAGTCCAGTCCTGATGAAACAGGCATTGTCCTGTGGTAGAGAGCAAACAGTTCCTAAGGCTGTTTATAGTGGAAGCTGTCAAAAAGGCAAGTATCCTGGTGTAAAAATGATAAACTGTGTTTGTTCTAGAAATTGTCTTAACTTCTGCGTTCCAGGAGCATAGGCATTTCAGTGCACCTGTAGGAGAATGAAAACCTGGCCAAGTCAGTGCAGTTCTTCACTTGCCTCTTCTGATACAAAATAGTAATTCTGGGTGTTCAGGTTTTTGGTTCGTTTGCATGCAGGTAATTCAGCTATGATATTTCAGATTTCATAGCACTCTCTTTCGTGTTTCCCTAGTGCTGCCTGCATTTTGCTACTTCCCTGACTGATTTTGTGTCACGCTATGAATGCCTTTAATCTCCCAAAGAAACCTGAACCTGACTAGAACTTACTCCAAAGTGGTGCCTAGGACTCTTTGGGTCACATTTGTTGATTTCTGCTTTTTTCAGTGATGATTTTGAAATAGGGACAGAGCGGATTTGAAAAGGGATAGGGAAGGTGGCAGGAGGACTCACATACTGAACGTTGCAGATTTGAGGAGGTGAATATAAACATTCATTTCCCCCTGCACAGCATCAGAGAAGCGTAGGGTTGAACCCTGCCTTCTGTAGACAGCGCTGATGGGGCTTGAGGGGTTGTATGGAGTATGGACTCAGGCTGAACTGCCAGGCCCTCGCATTCTTAACGAATCACGTCAAGTGTGCTCAACTATCAGGCACTGGGAGTTCAGGGTCATTGTCATTTCACAGGGCTGGGTTCAGAACCTGTCACCTCTTCAAGGAGAGATTTTACAGTGGTGGGCAGTTTGCAGCCACCTCGTTCTTCAGTTCCCGCAGTTTCGAGTGTTGCCACGGAGAAGGCAGGCAGCATCTTCAGGAATACTCTCATTAATGATGTTAGTGTGATGGAATTTGATATGTTCAAATGTGATACATATGTATTATTCTCATGTTTGTGGTAGCCAGTCAACAATAAATAATTCCTGGCAACCTTGTTTAACAGAAGCTCAGTCTGTAATACACCTGTAAGTGGTGACTTCCAACATCCTGGGTTTTGTTCAGGGTTTGGCTTGGAGTGTTTGTGAATAAAAAAAAAAAAAAGAGTACCAGAAAAAAAGCCAAAAAACGTTAATGGGTTTTCCTAGGAAGGAGACAAACATTATCTTCTGCGGTGTTTTTAAGAGCAGATTTAAAAGGAAAGTGATTAAAAATGTAAAAGAATATGAACAAGGAAACTGGATACATGCACAAGCTGCCTTTCTCCCTGCTTACAGCCCAGCTGTGCTGCCAGGCCTTCTGCTCACTCCTTTAGATTAGCAGAGAAAGATGCAGAAAGTGTGCAGCATTACCCACTTGAGAGAGAAAATAATTAAATTCCGTCCATTTGCAAAAGTTCTCAGTTGTGCAATCCGGCCTTCTGGCAGGAAATGTAAAGGCAGAATTTCAGTCATGTTAGCATCTTGTGAACAATAGTTCCCTGCTCTTGTCATTAAAAAAAAAAATCAGTGAAATGCTGGTTCTTTGCAATGCACATATGTCATTGTGTTTTTACAGCCACATGGCTACTGTGTTACCATTGCTCCTTCTGACCAGGGAGAAGTTCATGTTATAGAACCACAGAATCACAGAATGGTTTGGGTTGGAAGGGGCCTTAAAGACCATCCAGTTCCAACCCCCCTGCCATGGGCAGGGACACCTTCCACTAGACCAGGTTGCTCAAAGCCTTGTCCAGCCTGGCCTTGAAGACGGATGGGGATGGGGCATCTTCAAGGTTGTCCCATGTTGTCACTGGGAGCCCACAGGAGCCGTGACCGGATGGTTTTTCCTGCGTGCACATGTACGTGTCTTTTGCCTTTTCTTTGCTTTATTTTAATATTGGCATGGATTTTCACTGTGTGTGTTTCCCTCTTCCCTTGGATCTCTCAGAGAGGTCAGGCTAAACCTGTAGGTCCTCCTTCCCCATCTACTCTGCCCCATTAAAGCTGGGGGAGGGTGCTAGTCTGCCCTTTGGGGTCAGAGCCCTCTCAGAGGGAAGCAGAGGGGCAGCACCGATTCCACAGGGCAGTCAGTTGATCCGATGGCAAACATGGGCCCTGAGCTTTGTTTACAGTCTGAATGGCTCTCTTTTCAGAGCTGTCGGATTAGATACGGTGTCCCAACGTTTCTCCCCTTATGTGAATAGAGGGCAAAAACCTTGGATCTGTCAGTAAACTCTGACTTCCTGTAGGGTTTTGGAAAGTATTGCTCCAATTAAGCAGCTGTACCAGCCCCTGTGTCCCCTAATTAATTTCCTTTCTACTGGTTTCTGGGCTTTCTCCACCACTGCTGTATTTCAGGTTCTGTCCTTTCTAAGTTTATTAAGATTTATGTTAGTTGAAAGAACTTGCTTCAGGTTGAAGTGTAGCCTGAACAGTCATTGAAGATAGCTAGAAATAGATTTTCTTTCTACAGGAGAAATGTGTTCCAACTACAGAATTATAGATCAATAAACACAGATAATTTGGGGTTGCTGTGGGGTTTTGAGTTGGGGGGGTAGGGGGTGTTATTCTGTTAAATGCCACCTGAGTGAGTAATTTTCAATGTGAATTGGTATATGGGTGTTTTCTTCAGTGAAAATGTTGGTTATTAGTCATTCATCCATTTAATACTCCAGCAGATCGTTTAAAATAAGTTTCCTAAATTATCAAGCTAAAACAAGGAAAAAAAATATGTGTCTTAATAGTCACTTCCTGGTTGTACGTGGTAGTTGTACGTACATACAACTTCAGGTATGTGTTGCATCTCATTAGACTTTGTTAAGATGGTGTAGGTGTGTATGTATATAAGTCACCTGTGAAACCAGGTCATTTGATCAATGTGACAGCGAGGAGCCCAGGGGCCTGAGTTTTGGATAATTTCAGTGGGAGTTGAGGATGGCTGGTAAGAGGGCCAAACAGACTCCGAAGACCATTTATTTGCATGGATAGCAGTAAGATTTTCAACCACGGACCTGTGCCAACATCTCTTCTTTGTTTTAATGAAGTATATACTGTTTTGAAAACACGTTAAAATTTGCCTTGTCTCTTTTCACCCTAGAAGAGTCTGGCACTTTGAAAAAACCTCTGTGTTAATTGCCCTGAAGTTTGCCCCTCTCATTTACTTCCTCATGTTTAGTCATGGCACTTGTTAGAGCCAGAGCTGACCCTTGGCATTATTTTTCTACTGCAGGGAGATGGGCAGGTCCTGAGCTTGCCACATTTTTAATGCTTTGAGGATCCTGAAGGCTGTTTCGTAGGTCGTTTAGTCCCCCTCTGCATGTGAAGGAAGGGCTGTTCTCTTTCAGTAGTTTAACCAATGGCTTCTGTTCACTTGGGTTTTGAGTAAGTGTTCAAGCAGTAGCACTAATGGAGAAGACCTGTGTTCTAACGTTTAGCACTGTCAAAAGGCATTTCATGAGGTGTTTGTCTTTTCTAGGTACGGGCAGTGGATCGCTCTCCCACGCTCTCATCAGGACAGTGGCTCCCACAGGACACCTGTACACGGTGGAGTTCCATCAGCAGAGGGCGGAGAAGGCCAGGGAGGAGTTTCGAGAGCATGGGGTGGAGCATCTGGTCACCGTGACCAACCAGGATGTCTGCAAAAATGGGTTTGGTGTCTCAAACATCGCAGATGCTGTCTTCCTAGATATTCCATCTCCATGGGAAGCCATAGGACATGCAAAGTCAGCGTTAAAAGCTGAAGGTAACTGTACTTACCTCTTTCTGTTCAGGAAGTACTGTGTGTGCACACATCTCTGCCTTTGAGCCATGCGCTACATCTGCTCGCTCCCCCTGTGTGATCGCTCTTCTCAAAGGTCAAAGTCTCTAGGCATTTCTAAGGCTGAAAAACCTTCAAAAGAGGTCTTCAGTTTGAAAGGAGAAGAACTTTTTCCTACAGGCCTGTGCTAGCTGCTACAATTAGCATGGGCAGTTTATAAAAAATCCTTTGAAGTCAAGTGAATTTTGCTTCATCTGAGGTCTGTGGGAAGCAGCAGTAACAATAAATGCTAAAAGCAAATTTCTTTGGCAATTCAGTGGAAAGGTGTTTGTATAAAAGGTGTTCAGACCCACTTCACATCAAGCATTGCAGATTTGGACCTCTTTAACAGAGCACCCCATCAGTAATGTTAAAGAAAATGTGGTTATACTTGCCATTTTTTGCCTTAAATCTCTGCTGTTGGAGCTAATGATCAGTTTGCCGTTGGTTGCAGTGGGAATGAAACATAAAGGCTGTTCTAGCTTATGCCAGTTATTCCAAGATTGGGACAGCAAGTGAGAACTGCTGTTGAGGTATTGGATGGATTTCATCAGTTTATTAGAAATCTTTTCCCTACTGAAAAATAAGCTTCAGTGAACAAATCATTCTTTTATGCTGGAATCAGTTTTCCCCTAATTAATGTTACACCAGTGTAACTGTACTGGTGTGGATCTGAACTAACTCGTGCCAGATCCCTTCCATCTACAAAAGTGACTTTCCTAATCAAGACAAAAGGAGTGCTGAACAGTGCCCGTGCTTGGGCATGAGTTTAGTAAAACTTGATTATGTGCCAAGGCACAGTTCTTTGTTAAAATACATAATCACAGGCCTGACTTTAAAGGAATTGCTAGGTCTTCTTGAAATCACAGGGTTTAAGCTCGTCTTAAGGATGACTGGATGTGCGTTACCTTCCTCAGTCAGACCGACCCAACTGTTAGGCTACCTCAGCTACCACTGAAAATTTTCTAGGAAGCTTTCTGATGCCAGTGTAGCACATGCTTTCTTTAAAGAGTGAATAAATAACGAGAGACTTGTTAGCACTCTGTACCTGCAAGGGTTACAGCTCAATTTGTAGCTGCTTTCCAGTGTGTCCTGGGAAAAAAAATTAATTTTCAGTGTACGATGCCCTTCCCATGCTCAAATTATCTAATCTAGTGAGCACAGCGCTCAGCTGACTTCCCAGCTTAGAAGGCGCTGCATTGCGCAGTCCAATTTGAATTATTTAAGTGGTGCATGTTTAGAATGCTAAGCAGAGCTGCTTGAACAGTTCCAAGTTTTGAATCCTTGTCTCATTCCAGCATTTGAAATCCTAGAAAAGGTATTATAGTCCCAAGCTGGCCATACCATCTGGCTGTACTTTTTTGTGCTATGCTACAAGGTTACATCTGCTTAGGCAATATAAATAATACTTTAAAATCCCACATTTTTGTGTTTGTGAAGTGATATCGTGCACTGTATGTACCAGTCAAAACGCAAAGTTACTGATGCCTGCTCCAGTTTTTGCTGCAAACAGCCACCAGTGTCTGAGATCTGGTATTGGTCTAAGGCTCATCTTTTAGGTTTCATAGTACCCGATTGAGCTGGGGGCTTGGGGTTTTTTTTTTCTATTTTTCATATAAAATCTAATTGATTGCAGTAGTAATAGATACAAACTTAGGCACATTTCTGTTTTATTCCAAATCATGTGGGTAGTTTTGTTGTGGGGTGGTGTTTTTTTTTTTTTACTTCTGTAAAACCTAAAATGTGATAGAAGGGTATCTGTAGCTGCTTCCCCCCAGGCAGATAATTTTATAGGGTTCCTTTGTTTTGTTTTCAAACAGTTAAAGCTCTCCTGCAGTAGGAACAGTCTGTGCACGTAACTGTGGTTTTTCACCTCCTTTCTAAGGGTTAGCGTAGTGATAAAGCATCACTGGAGGGAATGAGTCGTTGCACTGATTTCCCTCCCTACCCTCTCTCACATCTGGACAGGGTCACATTTGAACCATTCACACTGTGGGGTTTCCTGTGATGTGCCATGCAAATACTGCAGCTGTACTGCCAGATAGTGGTAATTTATTCCCCAAAGTCTTAAGGTACTTCAAATGGTATGAGAGCTAAGTGAATCCAATATACAGCATCAGCTAACCTCCTCTTTCAAACCACAATGCTCATTATAGCGTATTCAGCTGGGACAGTATGTAAGAGTTCTTAACCTTAACAAAACCTTACCAAATCAGTGTTTTCTCTCCTACTTAAACTCAAGATCCTGAATAGTTGCAGCTCCTAGTAGGCTGAGTGTTAATGATCCTCTTTACAGAGCACATGTATCACTCACGTAATGCCTTGCAGTATGCTGTAAATACACTGCTTACAGTAGCTTGTCGTCCCAGTTAAAGCACTGCCAACCTCTGAAGAGCTAAAAGAATAAAATGGCACAGTAGGTTTGTGACTAGAAGGTTCTTGTTCTCTGGTGATGCACTCTGCCGATGTTCAGGCTGGCGTCTCAGCTGCAGGATCCTCCTGTGCTGATTTCAGCAGTCACAGTTTCACCAGAAACGCTGCTTGTAATATCTCTTGGGCACTGCTGCACTGCAGAACTTGCTTTCATTTCCAGACCTGCACTGTTTTTCTTTTGCAGCATCTGCTGATTAATGCTTTTTTATAGCCATAGCTGCTGTTCCCAATATCTGACCTTGGTGGTTTTTGCAAAGTTGCTGTTAACTCCTTCAAGCTAAATTTAAAAAAAGGAAGAAAATGAAAAAAGTAAGGTAACAAAAATATCCTCAATATTCTATAGTTCTTAAATGCCCTCAAACTTTTGACTCACAGTCATCTCACAGCTGAATACTGTAGTGCTCTGAATATAATTCTGCACCCACCTACTCTGCTCTCATAAATATTGTCTGTTTCTTCCAAGGCTGTGAAATATGAAGCAGAACCCTGCTTGTACACTAATTGTCATACAGATTTTAATTTTTCAGGTAGGGAGATGGAAAAGTACAGCCATGTAGTAGGTTGGATTGGCCTTTTGCATTATAAATTGGTCCTTGGTGGTGTTTAAATTAAAAGTGTGAGTCACAAAATTATTAAAACCACCCCTCTTTTCTTTCCTTTAAAGATTTTACTCTTAAATTCAGACTTGCCACTCCTTCTTGAGCGTCATGAAGCCCCTAATTTATGAGTTTGTCAAATTATGATCCTTGAGATACCACCTGAATCATGTAGCATGGTTCTGTCCAGTCTCCCCTTAGTGTAACCATTGATTGGCAGGTTTGGTTATTGCAGATGCTGTATAAGAGATTAAATAGTATCTCATCCTCCCAGTAGCCTGTGGTGCAGGTAGGGCATTGCCTGGTTTAGCTAGTTTCATTTGGGCTTGCCTCCCTCCTGCCCTGAGCTTTCAGGGAATACCATGTCCATGTAGAAACTCTTGCTGGCTATTTTTCTTGAGCCCCAAAAGTAATTCATGGTCGCGTTTTTAAATCACCCAGGTGTGGCTTTGAAGAGCAGCTGCAATCCCTGGCCACAAGTCTCACCCCTGTGGTGTCTGGGGAGGGATTACCCCAGGCTGAGTCACACTGAGAAGAGGGCAGTGACATGAAGGCTGATGTTGTTTGAACTCAGGCTACCTCAAAAACACCCTGGGAATGTGTTAGGGCAGGAAGTGGAGCCTGACAGTCTAGCACGCTGTCCTCCACCCATGCAGGTGGTACTCAGGTCGGTATCAATGCTTCTCATGTCCCCAGGAGATTGTTTTGGAATACATGGATGAAACAACAAGTTCTGGCTAAAATGTCAGCACCAGTCTTAACTAGTGTGGTACCTGCTTTGATTCGAAGGAGCATTGACTCAAGGTGAGGTTAAAGATCCACAAACTAACTTTAAATTGACGCATATCCACTCCACATTGAGGGGCCATCTGGTCTGGTGCAAAGCTGCCCCGCCAGGATCTAGGACAGGGTGCTGACCCACAAAGCAGCTTCATCTGCTTCCGAAACGCCGGCTGTTGGCTGAGCCAGCCCCAGTGGTTGTGTCTCGTTGGAGGGCATTAGCCTAACTCCATTGGTAGGTCGGGTGCGCACCATGGGCCTGGCCTTAAGTAAAAGGGATTCTCTCCCGTGTCAAGTCAAGCAGAAGGATTCCTGTGTCTGGAATGCCAGCCAAAGCTATTGGCCTTTACACGGTTTGTGGGAAGTAGTTTGGGATGAAAGGATCCTTAAAGGAAGTTGTTAGGTTTTCTTCCCTAGTTTGGAGCCAACTGATTTTTTTCATTTCCTTGTTGCATGCTTTTGCCAGCCCTTAACAGTGAGCAGGAACAGATTCCTTTTGAAGGGTACACCTACAAGTGTAGAGGTTAGGGTCAACTTCGCAGAAACTCACATCGAGTTCCTATTAATGAGCTGGCAAGTGATTTGGAGAAAATTTTCTTTTCTGAATCAAGAAACATCCTTTAATTTCTTCCAACAGCCGAATCCTCTAATTTCACTTGTCAGGGAAGCTACATCAAATCGCCCACGAGCACACTCACTTAAAGGACGTTCTGTCCCCTTTTACAGAGGCAATATTTTTAGTGTCCTACTAGCACAGAGTAAATGCCATGCTGATGCTGCTCAGTGACTCTCCTGCCTCGCCCCTACACAGTGATAATGCCGTGTGGTTTTTTTCTCCCATGAGATCTTTGTAACGTAATCTGCCAATTACGACAATGCACCGAAGTCCCAAAACCCGGAGCTGTGTTCTTTTACCGGAGATGATAATGCTGTCCTGTATTCATTACGTCACAGAATCATTTCTGAAATTACATGCCTGTTTCCCTGGAATTTAATGGTGCTACACTGCATATGTTCTTTTTGCATCTTCTGAATAATACTGGGATGATGAAAAACCCTGTCAGAGCACTTGTGACACATACTGTAACCTGCAGAAGGGCGGGCACACAGCTTGGAGACATTTTCTGTATCGTAAGCATGCATTGGGGTGCTTATCAATTGCCAGATTTTCCATACTTGAAACCTAATGTGGTTAGCAGCTAAATGGAACTGGTGGAGGTGTTAGTCCTTGCTCAGACAAGCTAGAAACAAGTGTGTGTTGGAGTAGCACAGGAACATACCAGGAACTGCTCTTGGAGAAGGAGCAGCGTTCAAGGCACTGACCCTCTTGTAAAGATGACGGGTGTGCCCCTTGATTACTAATTAGGTACTGTCTGTTAAAATGTACAGTGCTATGTGGATGCAAATCTTGTTCGTTATTTCCCCCTTCCTTTAAGCTCTCTTCTGAATTGTACTTCAATTTTCACATCCTTTTGACCCTACTGCTGGTTGCAGTGACCACCAGGACTGTGTGGGCTCGTTCCAGCGTACGGGTTTGGGAGATTTAATCTCTCCATTAAATGTTTCAAACTAACTCCCTGTAAAATCGAAGGTAGGAAAAAAAATGTAAGTCTTTCATATGGTCTCATTATTCTCTTCTCCTCAACTGTAGCACTTGTCAGATGCATTATACATGAATAAACACATTTTTAGACAGCTCTTCAGATCAAAAAGCTCACACAGCTTCCCAATGTGAACAGGATTAATCTCAGATAATTACTATATCAATTTATGATGACACACAGATCTCATTAGCCAAATTTAGGAACGGTAGCTTTCCCAGAAGGAGAGCTCTGAAAGAACACAAACTCGGTTTGTGCTAGAAAGTTTCCGTTGGGTTGTTTTCACTGCTCTCTAGTCTAGTTCACCCCTTTGTGATCCACAGAGCAGTGTGCCCCAGCCAGCAGAGAGGGAGGGAGTACACGTTTTTTCTTCATTCACCAAGGAATACTTGGCATGGCAAGACAAAGCAATGCATATTCAAGTTCTTTAAGCCCTAAATGTCTCTGACTCTAAAGGACAAGGGGGCTCTTAGAGAATCGGAGAGTTGTGAATGCTGAAGTCTAGATTTCTATCTGTTTGGTGATTGTGACAGGAAGGGTGTTGCCTGGCTGGTAGCCCGGTGGGGGTACACAGGCCAGCCTACAGTGTACAGAATTCAGGAGCATTTGGTCTGTGGGAAATGATGGCGTTTCTGCTCCCAGGACGGGAGGACATGCCCTACGAGTGCTGGTGCTCTGCTGCTCACAGTCCACGTTTTCTGCTGCTCTGAACACACCACGGCAGTTGAAGCTTCCCAAACCTTTCTGCTTTAGACAGCCATTCACAGTCTGGAACTGCAGTTTCATTTCTGCCTCCCAGCCTTCTGCTAATTGTAGCTTTCCGATCTTCTCTTAATATCTGTGTAATCCAGCCGGCCTGCCCGATGGTACGTACAGGAGAAAGCAGACCCCTCTCCCATTTGTTAGGATCCATAAAGGCAAATGCTTGGTGGTTTTGCTTCTAAACTGAAATTGGCAGAACTGCTAAACCCCACTGGGTGCTGTCAGTTATACGGAGTACCAGCTGCTAGGCTGTTCTCTCACTCTTCCCACCTGAGCAGCTCCCAGCAGTGCAGCAAGTAAAATAACATTGCGTTTTGTGCTTCCCCTCTGGATATTAGCTACTGCAAGCAAGAGCCTTCTGCCCTACCAAGTGGCTTGAAAGCCCGTTTTCTGTAACCCTGCTTCCCCAAGCAGTCCGCTTTGCGAGGAGGCAGGCTGATAAATCATCACAAAGTTCGGTGTTGACACGCTGTGCTCAGCTGACCATCCTGAGGCAAAAAGAAGGGTGCTCTGCCTTTAACTGAAGGCTTGACAAGAACCGTAGGCGGCTCTGCAGCTTGTGTGGCAACAGCTGTGTGCAGGCTTCTTCATTTTTGACTGGAAATCTAGAGCATGCGAATTTGAAAGCCTAAACATATCTTGAAATCCTTGTAGTCAGAATAAATAAGAACAGACTTACTGTAAATGTAAATATATTTCCTTTTTTTTTTTTAATTGCAGTATAAAACACCAAAATCAAAAAGCCTGAATGAAATAGTAGTAAGTCTCTGGTCTCTCTGCAAATTCTTGCTTTGCAGACAAAGAGTTATTGTGAACTGACATTTAGCTAAGTTAGATTACACAATGAGAATGTAACATCTTTCTTTCTAACATATGTGCATCGTAGTGGCTTTCTAATTATGTAACAGAAACGTCTTCCGGAGCTTTTCTCTTTTATAGCTAAAGACATGGTGGAAGTGTGTCCTGCTTTGGCCAAAAAAGATTAGCTGTCTGGTTCAGAATCATTTTAGTAGCCCTGGCCATGCTGATGAACATATAAATCTAATTTCATGGGAACTAGTGGGCTGGGTGTGCAATTAAATCGGCATCAGCAGAGTTGGTTAATAATGACACATACCAGCATTAATTTTGCAGGTGATTATTTGATTTGGGTTGTAATTGTCACTCCAGGGAATTACTTGTCCAGAGTACTTTGTTCTGAAGATGCATGATAAGAACCCCTGGCTGTGGAGACTTTATTTCAGGAGTAAAATTAAATCCTACTTAGCGTATGGTGGATTAATAGTCATGGAAAGTGCTCTTTCCTGGTCGGTACCCAGCACATCATTGCAGCACAGTAACTAGAGTGCTACAGTTCAGACCTGATGCTGTCTTTTTTTAGGGATGTGACTTCAGAAACAAAAAAGGGGGAAAAAAAAAGGGAGAGTTTGAGATAAAGCAGGCTTCATGTAGTCCCAGCATAGCTTCTATTTTTAGCAGAATGCTTCCATGGGTTCTTTAACTACTTAGACAACTAGTGTTGGAAGGCTTGACTGGATGAGCCTGGGAGAGGGCTGGGACGGAATGCAAATCAGGTCAGCAAGGATTTTCATCTAATTGTAATAAGAGAAACAACAGCTGAAGCTGTATTGCCCAGTGTTCTTTCCCCCAGCACAAAAGCTTTTCAGGAGGGGCAGTTGCCTTGTGGGACACGGTGTCCTGGGTGAAAGCACATGCCCTGGCTTTATGGCAGTGTCTTTGTAATTCTTTGATCTGATTTGGCTGTGGCTTTTCAGAGTAAATCTGAATCATTCTATTCTCAGCTGTTAAGGTGACATTGTAGCACGCAGAAAGTTGTAGGGGGCCTATTAATACTCTGTATTTAGAATCAAGAATCTGAACTGTGCATGGACAAGGAGACAAGTGTTAGTTTATCACTTAAAGGTCCTATCCTAGAGTTTGGAAGCATTCGCCGTAAACCTGCCCGATGTGATATCCAGTAAGCTTTAATGCTCAGGAGACATGCTGGTCAGCTTGACTAAAAGGGTAAAGCCTTAACAGCACTCCATCTATGGCCTGGAGAGATTACTTTATTCTGTACACGCATACCATCGTTCTCAAATAAACACAGGCGCTTTTGTCAGGGGGTGTGTGCACGCACGCTCGTCTTCCAACGAAGGCAGCTCTGTACAGTGCGTGGAGAATGACTTCTGGCTTTGTGTAGGTGCCAACTCCAGCTCAGTGTCTCGGTCCAGAATAGTGGGTAGCGATTCCAAGAGAGTTGCTGCTGTAAAGGGATCGACTAGAACATTTTGATCATGAACAGAGGTGGTGGGCAACACTGGATTTGGAAGATGAGTGAATTTGCTGTTGCAGTTTATAAAGGGCCTGAAGCATCTTGTAGTTATCCATGTTTGTTCTTGCGCGGACACTTGAAACCGCATAGTTGCCTCATGGAGATTTTCTTGAAGAATATTTTCACTTTGGCTGTATTATAGTGATTATATGGGCATCTGGGAGAGTTGAAAAACAAGATAAAAAGCGCTTCCACTTCTGTCTCATTTTGCAGGTGGCCGCATCTGCTCTTTCTCCCCCTGCATCGAACAGGTCCAAAGAACCTGCCTGACGATGGAAGAATATGGATTCACAGAGATTAACACCTTGGAAATTCTGCTCCGAGTGTACAATGTAAGGACAATTAGCTTGCAAATCCCTGACCTTGGAAAAGCAGCTGAGGATAATGCCAGCGCTGGCTTTGACAGCAGCAACCCCTCAAACCCAGGTAGCCCGAGCACTGATCTTCAGCAAGGAACTGTACAGTTCAAAAGCGGCGTGCCGCTCAGGGAGACGGTCGGTCACACTGGATACCTGACCTTTGCCACCAAGAGCCTGGTTTAGTACAGACTGAGTTTGTGCAGTCTGGAGTGGTTTGTGTGTTTGTGTATGTTTGCTGTTTTCATGGTTCTTTTTTGTAGGGCGTCCAGATTTTTACTTGTCAGGGAATTCCATATATAGTCAGATTTGGTTGGAATATGCTTTGTTTAAACAGCACACAAGCATTAACCAGAGCAGCATTGAGGGAATGTTGAAACTATGGAATGGTGCTCCACTTGCTGTCAGAAGATAAATTAATAGCGAATGGCCATTCACTGGAATGTGCAGAGTAAAGATCCCTCCCAATCAGAAAGCAAAACAAACAGCACACTAATGCAAATTAAGTTGGCTTTTTTCCTCCTCTTTTCTGAATTGCTTTCCCAGGTTTATGTGGGTTCTTTTTCTAGCATCGCTAGACCCATTTTTTTTTTTTAACTTCTCTAGGGTCTGTGTTGCTCTTATGAACGTGAAAGTGCCTCCTTGCTTCATTTTAGATACGTAAGTTGCGAGGTCATAGGGCTGCCAGCACGACTGATCAGAGCTGGTGTTTCCTTGGAATGGTGTTTGGCTGCACAGAGCAAACGCTTACTGGCAGTGTTCAGGAACACAACCTCTTGCTCCATTCCAGGCTGGCATCTGCAAATCATTTAGATTACACAGAGGTCAAAGAAGCGTGCTAATTGTTGGATTTGGTTGACAATAGTATATTGTGCTCATCAGTTTATCGTAGAAATTTGGATCTGGATTCATACTGTAGTCTCCTACTAGATCATCCACTTCCACAGTTGATGAATGCACTGTGAAAATTCACTGAGCAGCTGGTTAGTGTTATCTGAACACCTCTGTAAGCGGCGTGGCTGAGGTTTCGTTTGTTTGGAGGTTGATGTGTGTTTCGGTGTATTATCTTCCTGCAGTTGAATGACAGAAAGATTGCTTTTGGCAGGGTTGCTGTCTGCAAATTGCCACAACAATGCCAACTTAGTAAAATCCTCTACCAGCTTTATTAATTAAGTTTTCAGACCACTTCCTCATTGGTCTTCCATACCAAGTTCGTGGGTGTGATGTGCTATTTAAATGCGGGATTAAATTTTGTATTTACAGATTAAAATAATTATGCAAATTTATAACATTATTTCTTTTTATTTTCTTTTTTTAATTAATTTACAAATACTTGTCTTGCAGCCACTGGTACTGTCTCTGGAAGCATTTAGCTGTGCCTTGCGTTCGGTACCTGAATATATCGATTGCTGTGTAAGAAAAATAACCATTCATAAACTGCTGCCTGAACATTTGAACCTGATATCCCTCCCCCATTCTTGACAAAAATAAACAAAGCTAAGCTTTTAACGTGTTATAGCAGAACGCTAATCCATAACGGTTTAAAGAAAGCTCAACCGATCACGACAGCAAAGATAAACTGTTGAGCAGATTAAAGGCAGAAAGCAATTCTGTTGGACTAAATCAGTTATGTAAGTTGGCCTCCAACTGCAGTGTTTCTCCAGAAATTATGTGAAAGTGCTGCTGCTGCCCACCAGAAAGGCCTGCGGTGAACTGCTGACACTGTGTGTGTGGCTTGATGGCTGTATCGTAGCGACGTGCGTGTGCTTGAACCACCGCTGTCACGATACGGCCAAGGTACTCACCTGAACTGGAAGAAAGGATGGGGAAGTACAGCATCAGTACTACAAGGTTGTTCTTAGCTTCCTTCAAGGTGATTCTCATTCACCAACAAGCAGGATTCCCAGGCTTCTGCAGGGATAAGCCCTAGTCTTGATTCTTTTTTTCCTGACAGACCTTATTTTAAAATAGTGTCACATTTAAACAGGACTAAAGAGGAACAAAGTCACATTTCTGTCCTACAAATAGATATGGAATGGAAATACCAGTGTCTTCATGGAGCTTGAAACAAGGCTGGTGCCTTTTTGCCTTCAAAGCCCAATTCAAAACCCCTTGAAATAAACCATTGACATTGCATGGTCCCATATCAATGTGATCCCTCCTGAGGAAGGGCAAGCGTTGCCTAAGAGGAGAAGGATTTCATTTCTGTCTTTGCAATATTAAAAAGGCTTCTGTGTGTTTGTTGCCAATCGCAGCCATGGCCAGCAGCACCACGCCGCTTCCTGCTGTTCTTTGTAATCAGGGTCACAAGGAGGATCCCACACTGTCCAGCGTGGACGGTTCTGTGCTGCCAGAACTCCCCACTGTTTCATTCTGCTTATGATCACCCGTGTTTTACACTCTGGCTGCGTTCCCGCCAGAAGCGGTAAATCAGAAGCATGGGTCTTTCCTGCCACACCGGGTGAATCTGCCTGGGCCATGCTTTGGGAGACTATTTCTCTTTTAAATACGTTTTAGTCTTCGGTCTGGAACGAAACATCCCTTCTTCCTGCCCTGACGCAGCTCAGTCACGCGTTGGCAGGCGGCAGGTTTTCATTGCTGCCGTGCGCTTGGATCCCTCGGTTGTCGCGGAGCACCAGTACACGGCTCTGCCTGAGAGCCAGGGTCAGCCTATGCTGTTGTGCTCCGTGCCCTACGAGCTAGCACGCAGAGCAGTCTCAGACACCTTGCGACCTACAGGACGAACAGGGATGACTGAGATGAGGTTTGTGAAACACTTGGGAGGTCTGGTGCTGTTCACTGCTTACCTGTGCTTTAGTGAAAGCATTATCTCACCGTGGTTGTTTCTTGCTTACCTGTTAGCGCAGCACGGTTTGCCTCCGAAGGATGTGGTCATGATCCTGCTTGAGAACCTTGAAGGGATAAAGTAGCAAAAATCCTAGGGACTCACTCTTCTGCTTAAGTTCCCGCTCTGTCTTCTCCTTAGGTGCTTTGCGATACGTGCTGGTGCGGAGATGGTTCTTCCTGGGAAGCATTCCAGAGATGATGGTTCTGGCTCACACTCACTCCCTCGAGAGTACATCTGTGCTCCATTAGTCCTGGTGAATGGGATGATTGCGGAAGTCACGGTGACCTAGAAAGGAGGGGGGCCCAGGGATGCAGCGAGCCTAGACCTACTTGTAAATCCTAGTGCGCACCCCAGCGGAGTCTCAGTCGTTTAGGGGGGCAAGTGCACAACAACGCCCACCTGTTTGTGTCTTACTGGTTCCTTCCGGACAGAGACTGGAGAACACTGTGTCCTCTTGGGCTGCAGTTCAGTGGTGTTCAGTGCTCCCAGCTCACCTCTGATGCCGGTGGGAGCAGTGCAGGCTCGGAAGAGGAGGATTGAGAAAAGGCTGGGCTCTCAGAGGCCATAGCTGGGTCTTGGAGGCCGTTGCCGGGCTCCATCTCGCCTTCAGCTTGAGCAAATACGAGAGGCATGATAAGAGCGAAGTGGGAGTCAGTGTTGCATAACCATGATGTTACACCAAAGGTACGTGCAGCTGTAACTAGCGAGAGGGAGGAAGGGGGTTACTCTAGCACCAGAAAGTTCAGTGTCACCACGAGGGAAAGCATTTACATGCTGATGGCCTCTGGAGTGCTCCTGAGGAACTATGTTGTTCAGATGCCAAAAGAGGGGAGCCAGATTGTGTTATTTCCTTTCTCCCTACATGACGGCTTCTGGACTGGAATGAATCTGCATCAGTATCAACGCAGGGAACAAATAAACCTTGAATTAAATAGCCAAATAAAAATAATCCTCCTCGCTGGCATCCAGCCCTTTACCTGCATATCTCGCCCAGGAGCTCCGTGTCCTTTCGTGGGCTGTTGAGGACACGCTGTTGTTGTCTGCTGCAGGGCAACAGCTTTGAACTCTGAGGTTAGCTGGCTGATAGACTGATAGACTGATAGAAATAAACGCACAAGTCAGCTGGGAACACTGTCCTGTGGGGCATCTCACCCTACCTGTGTGTTTCTACCTGGCTGCTAAGGCAGATCGCCCGCAACTGGGCTTCCCTTGCAGTGGAGCGGCCCCTTCCCGCCATCTCCCCCCTTCTGCCCTCCAACTCAGAGCTAACAGACTTACTGCTAGCATGCACCAGCTCTTCCTGGCGCTCGGAAGCGACTCAGATTGTGCAGCCAGGGTTTTGGCAGAGGCAGGCATTTTTCTCTTCTCTTTACTGGCCCACAAGGCAGGGATAAGGGCTATTTTTTCCCACCCCATCAGGACCAGCAGCCGCAGAGGCTCTGCCCATACTGCTGCTGCGAGGTGCTATGGTGAGAAGCATCCTGACCCCAGGCACCCTGTGGAGCGGTGTGCTGCCATGGCAACAGCACAGCATCATTCAAGCCGCTGAAGACCTCAGCCTGAAGTTATTTTGGTGGGGGCTGTGTGGGCTGATGCTAAATATCTTACTCTTTTATAGTTCTGAAGAGAGTGATTTGCATGAATGGTTCCAGTGGAGCTGTGGAGAAGCTCTCCCCAGGGATCCAGGTAGCTGCAGGAACTGTCAGAGATCAGGAGTGAGTGAATTCAGAGCTGCTGCTCCCAGCGGTGCTGGCTGAGCAGTCAAAGCTACGTAAGTGGAGGAAGGAGCTTTTTCCATCTTTTTCTGATAGTGTTGATACTTCCCATGTGCATGACTAGTTCTAGTCCCATGTGCATGACTAGTTCTAGTCAGCTACAAGAAACTGTTGCTTTAGCAACCTCCTTTTGTATTAGGCACGGTGCAGGAAGTCTGTAGTAGGATTTCCCTCTCTCCTGTTGCTTTTGGGGGGAGGGGGTAGAGCCCCCCCCCCTTCCTTGAGTCAAAAGTACGTTAGCAGTAGTTACCCCTGATGTGGGTGTGTGTCCCTGGGCATGTGGAATGAAAGTTTGTGATGCCAAAATACTCTGAGCCAGAAGTTACTTTATTCCACTTGATAAAGTGTATGAGGAAGATGATGGGATTGTAGGCTCTGTGGGACTTTTACATTGGTCCCCCATGCCCCTAAAAATTGCCAATAAAGCGCTATTTCAGAATAAATAAGCAAAAATCAAGAGCCACCTATACCTAGGAATCAGCTGGATATGAGAACCAAATCTGCTTGGAGGAAGAAGTGGGAGAAACAGTAGCAGGGTAGAGAGAATTTCTGGGAGAAGGCTCCTCCTTTCCTGGCCCTTTGCAATGAAGAGACCATTCCCCAGATGGTTCCAGCTGCTTCCCTTAAAAGCCAAGGATCAGAAATGCTCCTTATTGAGGATGTCGGTTCAATCAGGCTGTTTTAATGAGGCGTGTAGGCTGGGATCTACAACTGATGGAATGGAAAGGAAGGAGGGAGGGAGAAGAAAAGAGGGGTTTGAAAGCATCCGCAGCCAGCTCAGCCTGTTGGGTTACATGTGCGTCATGTCACGCTGTTGCTACAGGAGTCGCAGTATAGTCTAAATTATCTTAGGAAAATCTACAATCTAGTTACACTAATAGGGAACAGGATCACCCACTTCAGTACATGCTAGGCATGGGACAAGAAGAGATTCGATTACCTGTGTTGAATGTCGGGTTCAGCTAAGACACCAGTTGCAATTTCTGCACGTTCTTATGCTGGTTTTATGCCCTCTGTCAGATCAGCTGGAAACATCGAAGAAAATGGATAATACTTGAGTGGAATATATACCCCACAAGCACACACGCAGATGGGAGACTTCCAGTTTTTACCACCCAGTGCTCCCAGGAGGATCCTTCTTTGACAACATTTCCTCATCGATCTTAGCAGCACTTTGAAGAGAGAGAAAGTTGCCCTTTTTCAGTGGAGGGAGCAGGTGCTCGCACGGTTATGGCTGAGTACCAGCCTGCGGACACGTCGGTGCAAGGACAGCACCGCATTCCTGAAGGTTTCTTACACAGACTGTAAATGGGACCGTGTCCCCCTGCGCGGGTGGCTCATTGCCCCCGCCCCTATGCATTGCCCGTGGGCTAAACACTGCACTTGGAGCCTGTCCTGGAGAGCTCCCCACGGAGCGAGCCATGGGCACAACAGTCATAGCATGGCCGGCGCAACCGCCCAGCGCATCAGCTAGCCCAGGGCTTCCTCCCCAGCTCAGGAACAGCGCTGGGTCTTGTGCATTATCCTTCGGAGCGTTTTCTGCCTCCAAGGGAATACGCAGGGCTCGGTGTTCCCTTCCGACCGAGCAGGCGCCTTCGCACTGCCAGCTCCTGTACCACTTCTGTCGGAGGTACAATATAAGAGTCAGGGTGCAACGCGCCTCCCTAGAAGAAAATGCAGTTCTTCTGCATGATAAATCCCCATGCGAGACACGGTTTCTGCTTCATGAGCAATCAGTTCCTCATTTCTCATGCCGCTTGATTTCGATCCTGCTAACATTTACTCGTGGAGGGGAAGGGATTTGTAAAATGGCTGCGGCAGGAGGTGGAAGTACCCGCTGCTGTTATGAGAGCGTGTGGCACCTCCACGTTAGGGAGCTGCTGGCTGCCTGAAGGAAGCAGATTTCCCCAAGAAGGTAAAGGGATTTCATGGCCCAGCTCCTACTGACTTTCCTTACTCATTTATTTCAGCGGGATTTCGGCACAACTGCCTTGATGGCCTGGGCCCCGGTTGCATAGGCTTCTTGGGAATCGTGCAGCACCATGCTCGTTTGAAAGGCTGATGCTTAAAGGGATTGTGTAAATCACTGCAGGATGGAGAACAGGACTGGTGGCCCAGATCTTCCCTCTGCTAGAAGGGTTACAGCTCCTTCCTCAACAGCAGTGCTCTCCTAATGCTAAGCAGGAGGAGTCTCCTCCGCAGCAAAGCTGCTCCTGCTCTCACGTGGCAGCATCTCACTGCCCACAAGTGCTTACAGTACCTGGATGCAAATACAGTTGGATAATGTTCCCCGTGTCATGACTCTTTACCAAATCAGAGCATGCAGCCGTATCAATGCTTAATGATTTTCTGAAACCTGAATTCATTTTACTCTGTAGACATTTTCATTAATTAGTTGGATTAATTTTATACAGATTAAAAATGGAAGTCAATCTCTTTGAAGCAGGAAAGTGGCATTTTAAAATCTATATTCTATCCCAAGCCTATAAATACATCTGCCTTATAGAAATTAGCTGTTTATGGTTGATCTTATAGGAGAGGATGACTCAAAGAGGCTTATGCACTGCATTGTTTTTATCAGGGCTGAAAAAAACCCAACCAAATGCCCTGTGAATTAGAAGGATCAGTGACTATAGATAGATCCTAAATTTTTTCCCTGCCAGAGGAAACGTGGCACTGGATTGGGATAATCTGGATCCAATGCAGTCACACTAGCAGCCGTCACGTTGTGTTGCACTTTTCCAGAATACCAGCCAGCGTTTGATTTCCTCGAGTAAAAATCAACAAGGCAGAAATACCACGTAGGCTCCTAATTGCTCCGAACACCACACAGCCAGCAGTTTGCTCTCTCTCTGCCCCACTGCATTCCAGAGCACCTAAGAGTGGTTGAATTCAATGGCACACCCCAAAATAATATCAAAACACCATGAGTAAGGCTGCAGAGACACCCATGCAAAAGCTGAGAAATCTAGTGGAATTAAAGCACTTTCCGAAGCCATTAGTTGTAGGATAAATAAGGCTGAGTAATGAGTTCAGGGATAAAGGACAGGGGGGTAGAGGTCCTAGCTGGGTCTCGCAGGAGCGTGGAGGTCACGAGTGGCGTCCCAGTGCCCGTGCTGGTGCTTGTGGAGCTCAACGTCGCTGCAAATGACCTGGAAAAAGGGCTGAGCCGAGGGAGCCTGCGGGTGGCACAGAGTTATTTGTGGCAGTAAGGATGGGGACAGGTTGTAAAGAACAACAGAAGGACTGCACAGGTGAGTCTTTCTTACGAATGACTGCCATGGCAACGAAGTGCAGGTGAAGCTCAGAGTAGATAAATGCGAAGGGCTACTGGGGTGAGGGAAGGGGGACCCTGTCAGGAAGGGTGAGCCAACGGGTGCTGGGTACCAGTTGTTGGGGCTGCAGCACGGAGCGAGAAGCTCAGCAGCAGCTCACACTGCGGCTGCTCCAGGCCAAGAGTAGCACCGTCGCCCTCACCGAGGGAAGGACGAGTTCGTTCTATCTCACAGGAGCTGTTTTAAACCTCCTAGCAGAGCGTGACTAAATGCAGCTAATCTAGGAGCTCATGCCCATTTACGCCAAGGTCCCTCTGTACCTTCCTGGCAATGATGGTCTAAGGGTCCATGACACTTCCCAAAACGCGTAACGGCTGCTTGCTGCACGTCAGAGTCAAGGCCCAGTCATGTTTTCAACCCCAGGTATAAGATTTATATTGAGAAACTCTAGTGGTTCTTAGCAGCACATTTGCCCACTTGTAAGGTGGGAGGTGTTCATTATGCCTTTGTTTCCTAAACATCTGAAAGCCTTTGAAAAGCAGAGGGCTTGCTCAGCTGTGTCTGTAGACATTCAAATGATACTTGACTTGTTTTCTACCCTGTGTTTATCCTCTGAGTCCGCGTCTGGCAGTTCAGCAAGTGCAGCAGTTGGGTGAGACCAACGACGAAGCCTCCTACCTGCAGCGCAGCCTGGGGAGCTAAACCTCCTGGCTCCCATGCCTGAATTTGTGATGAACCGGAGAACAAGACTTTTAAATTCCTCTTTTAAACTCCATTCCATCCCAAAAACAAGGACAGTAACCACGGGAGCACCAGGAAGGGCACTGCCGAGTAGCACCTTTGGCTGCACAAACTGATGGGGAGCTGGACAATGCTCCTTGTCCTGCAGCTGCACCTCTCCGCAGGGTTTGGGCTGCAAGTGGGGAGCAGCCCTGCTCTCCTGCCAGGCAGCTCGAGCAGTCTTGGGAGATGGCACGGTTCAACAGGAGCGGTTTGGTTTACAGGCGCTAGGATTTTAGCAGGGTTTTTAAGAGACAGCTCTCTGCCTCAGGAACAGGCGACCCAGCGAGTGCTGGTGACAGTGCTGTCCCCTGCAAGGCACCACACAGCTGTGGGGAGTGGCGGTTCCGCTGCTGCTGATCACGGTTACCCATGGCATTTCAACTTTTTCTGACTACTAATAAGTCCAACTCTTCCACTTCATTTGGGAAAAAAAATGCAATAACCACACACTACAATTTACATGAAATTTTTCAACAGCCCAGGCTAAAATCAGTCTTTATGTGCTTGGAATTTATTTAAAATAATTGCTATTTATGCAACTTCTTTTTTTCTTTTGGCTTTTTACCAACCTAATCATCATAATTTGTCTGTGCTGGAACAAATCTACGAGACTCCAGAACTGTTCATGCAGATCGTGCAGATTAAACATGAACTAATTAGTAGATTTCTGGATCTCTTAAGTCCACAGCTTTGGAAAAAGCTGACAATGCCCATCAGTGTTCCCACAAAAAGAGAGAGACAAAACCCAGATGCACCAGAAAAATGGCTACAGATGTAAATATGTGTGAGAAGTCTTTACAAGAGGAAAAAAAAAAAACAGACATTGGGATATTAAGCAACAGCAATTAATTTTTTTTTCTTCTTCTTCTAAACATTTCAAGAATACAGAGGTTTTTCTGACTTTATTTCACTCTTTTGTGGAAATTAAACATGGTTCTATAAGAAGTAGTGGCCATATACCACTGTGGGGTAACAAGGAAAAGGTAGCAGAAGCTACGATGAGGAATACTGAATTCACCCACGAGTTAGTCCGAGCACATTCAAAAGCCGTGACGTCAGTGAAAAGGAAAAACTCTGACTATTGCCCTGGGAACGAACCCAAAAAATCGCTTTGCCAACACGGGAAGGCTTCTTCATTCTCAAAGTCTTCTGAAAGTTTCCTCGGGAGACAACAACTCCATCAGAAACGTTCCAGCACATGATGAAGAACAATAACAGCTGCTCCGAAGCTCACAGCAAACAATGGAAAGTCCCCGTTCGATTTGCTCAGTCTTGAATGGGGTCCAGGATTCACAGAATTTTGGAGAAGAGGTAAAAGCAGCTGCTTGCGGGTGATAGCGGCATTTGCCCAAGGAGGGGACTGGAATGGCCCCGTAATTCAAACCCCGTCCGACAACTGCCACTGACAGTCATGCTCCTAAAAAATGTGCTGGAGAAGGGGGTTCAGCACTGGTCCCGGAGAAGGATGCTACCTTCCCAGGCTCAGCGTTTGATGGGATAACGTGGACAACCTTGGAAAGGTCTCTCTGGAATCAGACCCGTTGTGCATAAGGTGACATTGTAAGATCCCAGGCACGTTAAAGAGGTGGTTTTGCGTTCCTGTTCGGTCAGTCACACGCAGTCAGGGCACCCTCCTGATCCCACCGGGACCGGCTTCATGGGAGGTCTCTCGGTTGAAGTCGCTGGCGCTGAGCTTATCGAGCTGCCAGTCAGGGCTGGTTGGGCCGGACGGGGTCTGCTCTTTGATCTGATCTGATTAACGTCCCAGACTGTTTCACCTTCAGCGGTTACTCGAGAGATACCCGTACACAAGACTGCTCTAACAACTGCCCTTGTCATCGCCACCAAAGGCCTTCCTTGCCATGCAAGAGCAGGAGGCTGTCAAGCTTCTGCCCCCATCCTCATACCCAGTGCAATTACAGTTAACGAGGAAATTTAAACCCATGGCGTCAGAAATGCATTTGACTCATTATCTTCAAAATAGAGGTGAAAGAGGCAAGATGGCTTCAAACACGTCTGAAGAACATCCCGGTGCTGCAGCCCGAGTTTCACGGTGCGGTGCTGGCACTGCGCCCGCTGTACCCGCAGACGGAGCCAGCTGCCGACCCCTGGGCAGCGCCAGGCTGAGCTCCACAGGGCACAAGCTGTGGGTGCCGGCGCAGCCTTGCAGGGAATTTTGGTTCGGTTTGACTACCCGTAGGGAGCTGTGCTGCCGCCGGGATGAACAGCCTAACACTGGCGTTTGCCAGCGGAAGGGCAAATTCCTCCTTCACCTCTTCGGGACCTGGAGCAAACCTGCGCAGCGAAGCTTCGTGCCTTCCCCACGGCTCAGAGCAGAGCGGCTTTGCGCTGCGGTGCGGTCGCCGGGGACAGTAAGCAAGAAGGAACGGAATCCTAATAGCATCTATTTTGCTTTCATAGCTCTGCCCCCTGCACCATCTCCCAAAAAATGAAGTATTTGGGAAGAGTCCCAGAGACACTTCGCCCACGACAGTTTGCAATCAGTTTCAGTAACAGACCACCCTTCTCTGTGAGCAGAGCCTTAACAGCAGATTTATTTCTTTAACAGGAAGATCAAGCTGAAGTTAACTACAAATTAACCCTATTCCTGAGCCTTTCACTAGGTACATGTTTATTTTGTCATTTCTCACAAAACTACAGCATCTTTTATTTGAAGGGAGCTTGTGTTGCATCATACCCTCTTGGCTAGGTACAATAAATAACCCTAAAAATAATCCTAATAAACCTTGTGCAAACATGCACACTCCCTTCCTAAATTCCTGTCCCTGCCCCATGGAACTGAAACTGGGCTTTTTCCATGACATGGTTAAAGCCTGTGCACAGGCTGAGCAGAGGCTCTGGATCCTCCTCTTTGTAGTTAAAATCCCTCCGGAATTTGTGTCAATTTATCCAAAGAGCCACTTGGAAATACAGCACAGGGCTTAAAACCCCCTCACCTGTGCTGTTTTCAAGCGCGAGCTCTGAAGCATTTATTGAAATCACACCCACACCATCTAGTTCTGGTCTGGTTTTAAGTGTGTCGGTTTAAATCTCTCCTCCTTGCTTGGGCAGCTCGGGCAGTGCCATGGCGTCGGGTTTGGTGGCGTTGGGGCTGATGCTCGAGGGCAGGAATGGTGCAAGGTGCGCTCACGGCAGCGGCACTGTGGGGATGACTTTCCCATCTCATGGCTTTGCACATCTTGGTAGGCGCGGGGTAGGTGGGTTCCTGCCCCGAAAGGCATGTTGGCACTTTGGCATATGTGAATGCAGCACAGGCAGCAGCCTTCATCTCCTTCATCACCTTTATAGCTTTACCTGCCTGCGTCATGTGCTGCAAATTCTGGCATTAGTTACGGGTGGGGGTGTTCTGCATTAAAGGCTTTATTTGGCAGAAATGAAGTGGTTGTGCCTTCACCACAAATAATTGCACACTGTCGTCCCTACGCATGTGCCGAGCAAAGCCTGGGCAGCAACAGAAAACTGCCCCGAGGTCGATGTCCCCGGGAGGCAATGGTGCAGTGAGCTGCAAGAGCAGGAGCGCCCGTGCCGTGCCCGAAGGTCCCTGTCACCTCTCGGGATGCTGCAGGGGACTGATGTTATCCTGCTGGATCCCGTGTTCTCTCCTCATCTGTCTTGCCAGGAGCAAGTGAGGAGGGAGGAGGCAACTTCAGAAACCCAAGCCCCAGAACTGAGAAGGCTTTTTCCATCTTCCTTGCTGAAATTGGTCTTTCTGCTCCTCTGCCTTTTTTCCTCCTCCCAGTCAGACCCGTTGCTGAGGAAATGCTGAACGCCAGTAATGCCAGCACTGATTTGGGCAGGGAGGCTGCTCCCCCTCTGGGGATGAATCTCTCTGGCTGCAGGGGTAGTTTCTTGCAAATTCAAAATAAAGAAATCAAGGAAAATGCAATTACCTGTGCAGGAAAGCTTTGTTTGACGGAGCAGGGCCAGTGTCCCCGGTTGCTGCTGCCAAACCGGTCGCGTGCTTGACCTTGGATGGGTCGTTCAGGCCCAGCACAGCACTATCACAGGCAAGGACTCTGCAGCCAGCCAGCACCGGGCCAGGTACTGCCGCTGGCTCTGCCCTGAGTGTTCTGCTCTCCGTTTATCATTCGTATTAAGCCTTCTAACGTGCTTGTTTATAATATTAGCTTGTACTCTACAAAGGCCCTATGGACATGATGATTGATTATAGGCAGAAAGCAAAGTGAAGGGTGCTTTATAAAGTCAGCATATCAGTGGTTTATTCAGTAAATTAATGTCTTTTAGAATGTTTATCTACATTGAAACAAAGATCTGTCATAAATTACATACTTCAGGCCTATGACTTGTATTTCCGAAAGCCAGGGAATGATCCAATGTCATTCAGCCCTTTCTCTGAGGGCACTGAATACGTGCTCTATACCCTTCATCCTTCCAGCAATATGAACGCAGAGTCCTGCAGGTCTCTGGAGCGGGGTTGCAGTACCCAGGCTCATCCGTAACACACACTAGCTGGGACCCAGATGCGCTTGTGTTAGCACAGATTGACGAGGGAGCGGCGTGATGCAGCCCAGTGCATCCCTGGCTCCTGTCACCTGCATCCTGCCGGCCTGGGCTGCAGAGGGGCAATGCTTCAGTCAAGTGAAGAAAGTGTTCTGGCATTTTCTTCCAGACCTTCACAAGGTATAGACTGTTTTCAGTGTAAATATCAAGAATCTCAAAAACCTCTCCCTCGCAGCACACTGAGCTAAATGAAGATGTCTCTTCCTTAGAGCTGGCACCGTTTAAGGGTCTTAATGAGCTTCTCTTATTCATAAAAATGCTTTGTTTTTAAAAGCTTGCCGCTTCAGATTTAAATAACAGCTTTTAGTGTGTTTTTTTCATCTCTCCAAGTTCGCAATGTTTTTTCCTCCCACCTTCCTCCGAAGCCCAAGTTACGGAGCAGACAGGACATGGCCTTGCAGCTACCTCTCCCCTAGGGAAGTCCAGCAAATCACCAAATGGCAACCAGGAGGAAGTATCATAGAATCGTAGAATGGTTTAGGTTGGAAGGGACCTTAAAGATTAAATACCAGCAGAGAAAGTTAATTTTAATTAGAAGAAAGGAAAACATCCAGAGACGAAGGTCCAAGCCAACTTGTGCTATCGGTCCCACAGGACCCCTGAAAATCATAGAGGTCTTGACTCACGCAGCACCTTTGCTGGGCTTTCTCTCTCGCTTCTTTTAAGGCCCGGCCCAGCATCTTGTAACATGGACACCTTGCTACACCTGCATGATGTTGCTCTGAATTCTGTCTGCCTGCCTGCAAAAAGTTGAATTGGCATTCTCCGTTAATGTTTTTCCCAAACGAGAGCTATTCTGTCAGTTACAGGTTTTGATGTGGTAGAGCGTTGCTCCTGTGCTCTTGGGCACCCTGCTGCCTGCTTTTGCAGAGCAACAGACGTATCCTAGCCGCGATAAGATCTTTATGAACCTGTTGTCCTTGTTAAACAAAGAGGACTTTGATTCTATAATAACACTGCATTTGGTGAAAGCTTTATTTGCAGACAGCCCTTTCCCTTCCGCCTACCAGAAAACTCTACCATTGACCTTCAAAGGCTTTTAAGTTCATCTCTAGCAAAGGAATCGCAAGGTGAGCACGTGACTTTCCACCCGTTTGTCAGGCCTGCCATTGCTGGCCCCACCTCAGCACGTAACCTTCAGCTGTGGACGCCCAGCCCGCAGTCAGCGCTTCTACCACCGGAGCTCTTTGTAATGCCTTCCAGCCCCACTGCAAATGGTGATAGCAGTGACGGAGATTAAAGGCCAGCGTGGGATGTCGCAGGAACTACGGGATGTCTCCAGCTCTCTGCCAATATTTTCCAAGAGCCTATATCCTCTTATATCAGGATATATTACCAAAAAAAAAAAAAATCGATCTGCCTTATGCAAGTACTTCTTATCAGCAGATAAATGCACCTGCACCACCAGGCATATGCGATTAGGAGCCTGGACTCGAGGTGACACAGCGGCAGCACGTGGTACCGAGCTGAGCAGCGGGTGGACTCCTTCCGTCTAAAACGTTGTTTGTTCCAACGATCAGGAATGAACCATTCAGCACAAATGACCCATGTAGCAAAAATGCTTTGCAGAGCACCATTGAGTGGGCCCTCCAAGCTAGCTGTAAAGTGTCAGTTCAGGATTGGGGCGTGATGGGGGAAAATACGGCTTTAAACACTTAAACTCTTGAGATGGACAATGTATTATAAACATCTGTTACGTGAAACGGCATGTCTACGATCCAAGGTGCTATTGTGGCACCCAGGAGTTGCTGGGGTTCACCAGAAATGCTTCCTTTCTAGCAATGCTTCCTTTCTTCTAAGGACAGTAATTTGGGAAGCAGTTTCCAAGGCTGCCATGCATTAAGTGTTCTTCTCAGTGAAACCATCCCCATGATTTAGGGATCAGATCTAAACCCAGAGACGTCACTGGAAACCCTCCCATTGCCTTCAGCAGCCTTTGAATCAGCCACTCGTTTCTGTGGGTGCTGCGGGAACAAGGATATACGGTGATCTGCAGCAGTGTTTTTAGAAACGTATTTGGGATCATCCCTCCCTCTGGCAACCTTTAGTTCAGCAGCTTAATCATCAGACAGGAACAAGAGTAGCTGAAAGACCTTCCACTTTCCTGCGACGAGTTAATTTTCTCCCCTGCTCTATCAGCCGTCATACCTCTATCTACTGTCATTTGTTTCTTACCCTCCTCCAGATCAGAGAGCTGCTTAATCACTGCTTGTCAGCTCCTGCCTTGCCATATTTCAGCCTGCACATTTCAAATGTTGTTATTTGCTCCCTGGGCAGCCAGTAGTAACCCAGAGAAGCATCAATAAACGTCCTTAACCGGAGCTCAGGCTGCAAGCGGAAGCATTGTCTAAAACAACAGGGGGAGGATAAATCCTTGTTTCCTTCCCCCGGCACCGGTGATTGCACGTATGCACTGATTCACTTGTCAGCTTGCCATAGCAGACGTTCTCCTGCCCAAAACACAGGGGCTGTGCAAGAAGAGAGGGGAGAACCCCACACGGAGCAGCGGGTACCCCCCAGGGCAAGCTGAGCCTCCTCTCCAGGCCGAGCTCCCGCCTCCAGGACACCCCTCCCTGGGGAGGGTTTGGGTGCCTGCAGCTGGTCCCACCCTGGACACCCGGGGCCTGGAGCTGGCTGGCAGGTCACGGTCCCTCAGCATCCCACACCAGGTCCAAGAACAAGACACTAACTGCTTTTGGCACTCGGCAAGCCAAGGCATCGGAGTCTCCCAAACCCAGGGCGGCCACAGCCGCCACTGTCAGTCCCCGACAGCCTGGTTGGAGCTGCCCTTCAGAAGTGGCGAGGAGCCAGTTCTCTCCATCGCGACAGCCCATGCCAGGTGCCCTGTCCCTCCCCACGTGTCACCTGCTGCTGCTGGGGGCTTCCTCCTGGCCTCGAGTGGCCGTCCCTCCGCACCCCACAGCCACCAGACCCGTAACTCTTGGCACAGCTGCGAACGGCACTGTGATGCAAGCAACGTCCCCCTCCCCCTGTTCTCCCAGCCCTCCTCTATTGGGAATATCTGGGAGCAAACAAATGTCAGCACACTCTCACCAGCCATCCTTTTGGAAACTAGAGAGATTATTCTTCTTACCAGCACTTAACACTAGGGTAATGCTGCAGGATTACAACAAAACAAAAGCAAAAATCCATCCTGAGCATTTCCTGCTGCCATTAAACTCGAAGGCATGTCCAGACTGCAAAGTTCCCTCCTGTTTTAACTTTCCAATTAAACTGAGGTACCAAATGCCTCTTTAAACAGCAACCTAAATACGGGTTGTTAATTCCACTGATGGCACAACCAGTTACTGATGTGGAAAAGGGTTGATGGGTGGACAAATGGTGAAATGGTTTGGTTTGGTTTGGTTTGGTTTGGTTTGGTTTGGTTTGGTTTGGTTTGGTTTGCCAGTGGTGGAGCTCGTGTAGGTGACTGTCCCTGGGTGCTCTCCCTCACCTCCGAAGCTCCCACCAGTCAGCAGGTGGTCACCATGCTCCCATCTGGCCTGAGCTCCTGAGCTGATGTTTCCATGCCATTTAACGCCACCGTGATGCGCATCATAAGGCATGAGCCTGGCCTTAGGTGAGCACTGGGGGTGTAAGCCAGAAGCAGGAGCCGCCCCTTCTGGGGCTGGTGCGCTGCCGGAGCAGCTCCCTGGGCATGGCGATGCATGCTCAGAGGGGTAAGCATCCGTCGGCAGCCACAGCCACGTGCCCTGGGACCAGGCGCTGCTGCGTATCCTTGGCACGTTAAGCACAACTGGCACCGAAAGGTGCTGCCCAACCTCAGCAAAGGGGTAAGAAACACTGCCAATAGAAAGTGTCTGTAGGCTTGAGGCCTGTATCTAAGTGGTTCAAAACACTTAATACCAACGCCTTGTTAGACACAGTGAAAAGGCATCAGCCATGTGGAATGGGCTTGCGTGACAGCAGTTTTACCCCAGAGGCATTTCAATAATCATTAGCTGGATCCCAGTTTGTACGCTTCAGCCCAGCAAAGCTAAAACCAGTATCTGTCTTATGCACATGCACTTTAAATTCACTTAAGCATACAAAGCCAGGAGAGGTGGTTTTCTTTCCTGCCGTCTCTGCCTGGGATCCTGTGCCTGCCTACAAGCGTTTCCATCTGTCTCCCCTTATCATAACATCTCCTTGATACAGTAGCATACTGGAGATATCCGTTAGATTTAATGCCAGACTGCAGGATGGATCTTCTCCAGCGTAACCTTATCCTTCTCTGTAAGCCCTCAAATGTAAGTGTTCAAAATTTATCGAGTGTTCCTGAGTTGACCTATAGAGAAAAACTAGGCAAAGGAAGATGATGGAGTGATGTTTCCCTTATAGACACACCTTTTAAGAAAGATTCAAATTAGACATCCTCTACTATGAAACAAGCGGGATACTTCCCTGGGGATAAATCAGGCCCTCCAAACAGGGAGCTGGAAGAGTTCCTGAATTTGGGAATTGGAAAATACAGATGATTTTCAGTCCTGATCATAATGGACATGGTTTAGTGCTGTACTTGGCAGAGTTATGTTTATGGCTGGACTCAATGATCTTAAAGGGCTTTTCCAGCTACAGTGATTCTATGATTGCACTTCATTGCAATCGCCTGAAATGGCTTGGGGGACTCCGCGTGTTTCAGTAGCCTAAGTTTGGTCTGTGGTGAGCTCTGAGGTGCAGATGCCACTTAGTTATTATTATTTTATTTTTAGTTCGTCACTTGTACCCTGATCATCGCTGTTGGCCCAAACCTAGCATGACAATTCTCCTACAAACCATGGAGATAGTTAGAAGTCCCTTCCTAAGGGACTTGACTGTCTCAAGTCAGCAGAAGGATTCCCACAGGTGCTAAAGCAGATCCGAAGTAGATATGTGATACAACAGCTGGAAGTCATGGAAGGAGGGAATATTGTAGGAAAAGAGTAAACAGAAGGTTACACAGGTTGCTCATCATATGCTTTCATTCCTGCCAGATAGGAGTCAGTCTTGTCTCCAACAATAACATCTTCTACTACGGCAGCCCTAAGAAACACTGCTCTCTGTTCTCCTTCTCCAGATGTGACCCAACATTTTCTGTCTTGACACTGGAAATGGGGAGCAGGCACCCATGCTGTCGTATTTGCAGCTGCCAAGGTGGAAAGAGAAAATTCAGGCAATCCCAGCTGATCTGAGGCTCATGTCATGCAGTCATCCGCTGTCGGCTGTGAGACACTGGCTGGCCACGTGCTCCTGTCCCAGGCACACCCTGCAGCCAGAGCGCTGCACACACAGATGGACGTGGCCAACACTTTCAGTAAGTTTTTCCTTCTGCCTCCCATCTTCTCTTGCTGCAAACCGGCTCCCTGGATGGGGCTCACGCTGCAGAAATATTCCACTGCAACAGCTCCTAGATACAACCAAAGTTTGAGAGATGCTACTGTGCTATATGGAAGAAAATACATCTTGTCAACTCTGTTCTCAGATGACAATAAGTGTCACATGAATCATTGACAGCCCAGCCCGAGAGCACTATTAGTGTCAAGGAGAACAATAAAGAAGATAAGGAGCACAGAAAAGCACGTGCAGCCCACCCTAATTACTCCCATCACTAACAAGTCGATGAATCCAAGCATGAAAGTGAACACGTGCAAAAATGTGTAAAGCTGAAGAAAGAACCTCTTGTTCCTGCTGGAGATGAAGGAAGCTTGTGTCAGCAAATCAAAGCCCAAGGGCAGTAAGGAAAGTTGAGCCTGAAGCTGTGCTGGCTGCACTGTGCCCTTGGGTGACTTCATCTAAAGCCAATCTCCCTTCTGCAAAATAGGGATGGTGCCTCCTTTCCTGCACCATTACCCTTCTGGATTTGGTGGTTTTCAAAGTTGTCCTGGTAGGTGACCGAGCTCTTCCCAGCACAGGGGAAGGAGCTCCTGCCTCTAGGCAGGAATCCCTGAAACCTAAATAACAATCTGCACAAACTGTGTGCCCCTGCATTAAACACAGAGGCAGTGAGGCAAGAGGCTCTGTGGTGGGCTGAAGACTACTAGATGTGCTTTCTGGGATCAGCACATCCCTGTGAGGAGGTTCAAAGTGTCCTGTTTAGTGCCCTTTCTGCAAAACCATCCTCATTACTGTTTAAGAATACTCCTCTTTCTATTCCTCCCTCTTGTCACCACTGCAAAGGGCCTGTGACATTATGGCAAACTGGTGGAAAACAAGAGCATCCAGGCAATTTTTAATCAAGCCATGCAATTAGTCTTTCGCTTCTCCCTCTGCCAGGCAGGGATACTCGCCGTCACGGTCTGTTCATGTCTTCCGCTCTAGAGCAGAAGTATCAGCCCAGAGCCTGATTCAGGCCCTCCGCGCCTGGGAAGGAAGGGCTGTTTCACAACCTGATTCAGAGCCTCCTGATGCTCAGGAGAAGGGCTCATTCCAGTCCTGATTCAGGCTGTTGTGATCTGACTCAAACCCTCCTTGCCCAGCAGGGAAGTGGGACCATGACTCAGATGTCTGGGTTTGGAGCAGGGTGATTCAGGACCTTCACGGACCACAGCTGGGATGACTTCTCTGAAAACACCTCTGCTCCCTCCTGAGGGACATGCTACTGCCTGGGCACTTGGGATGGGCTGTTCTGGGATGCACCTTGGTCCAGATCGATACAGACAAGTTGTATGTTCAGAGAGCAGTAGGGCACCAGGATGTTCGGGCTGAAGTTGCCCCATGGCTAAGCAGACATTAATCCACCTCTGGTGATCCCTGCGCTTCCAACCTGTTGCAGGAACCTGCCCGGCATGGCCCCTCCTTCTGACACGGTGCCAGGTCCTGTTCTGCAGACGCTGCTGGGCTGTTGCCCTTTGCGTCCTGCCTGGAAGAACCCAAGGAGCTTTTTCAGCATCGGCAGCTCAAGGCTGCTGGGTTTTGTACCTCGTGCTTACACTTATGTGACCTGACAGTGGCTCTTTAATTCTTAATCCTTCTGAGAAGCAGACTGTGTGTTGCTTCCAACTCGGATCAGTCTGGACCTCGTTAGCTCTTCCCACTCTGGGTGTGCCCAGAGGAGGCGGCAGATGTACAGACTTAGGTGAAATTGCAGCCCTTCACTACGCCTTACCACAGTCAAGGCCCGTGAATTTAACCCTATTGGGACTGAACTCCTTGGTAAAGCCCCTTTGGCTTCCTCAGCATTTCTGATTTCCCTTGGAATATTTTCCTTTGTAGCCTTCCAGATTTCCATTTATGTTGGGAATGGAGGTTAGGGTGGGCCACAGGGTGCAAACGGCGGATGCACTGCATCTAGGGGCCCTCACTCTCAGCACTGGTGGGTGTTGACTGCCCCCACATCTTCAGGGACAGGTATTTGGTTGTGCAAACATGGGGGAGACTGGCAGCTTTACAGAATCTCCACTGGCATCCCTTGAGGAAGAGTAAGAAAGGCAGGCAAAAGCTGCTAGGGAATCCAGAGCAGGATCAACAGTGTTCCCTCGTGAGCAGGACAGTCCTCAGGCGGTGCTCCTGGTAGGCATTATCCTGGTATGAGATCGGGAGAGGTTGGCTTTCAGGTGAGCTCAACACATCCCACTGGATATCCCAATGCCCTCTCCAGGGAACAGAGACATGTTGCCCATCAGTATGTTCTGAGGCAGGGTTGGATCACCTTTCCCTTGGGATCTCAGATCTGCAAACCACACAACTTGCCCAGTTTCTGTGTGGAGGATGAAGTAACATTTCAGAATTTGAAAGGAGGGAGGAGAGGAGTTTGAAAGGAGGGAGGAGAGGAGAGGGGAGGGGAGGAGAGGAGAGGAGAGGAGAGGAGGAGAGAGGAGAGGAGAGGAGAGGACTAAACATAGTGGCCTCTGAACCCTCCCCACGAGTCCTGGGAGCCAGGAAGCAAAGAAGGAGAGCAGGATATCTCTAGCATCAGCTGCCCCTGGCTGTTGGCAGAGGGTGGGAGTGAGGGACTCAGCTCCCCATCTTGAAGCCTTCACACCGTAGAGGCTCCAACCTCCCACAAGGAGAACTAGGGCTTTGGAAGCCTAGTTCATAGCAGACCCCGAGATACGATGAGACCAGTAAAGCAACTTTAACATGGAATTTTATACCACAAAATGCAGAGTTGCCTTCTGCTGTTTGTTTGCTTCCTTAGTTTCTAGTTCAGAAAGGGAAAAAATGCCTGGCACGCCTGAGCACTGCCTGAGCACTCATCATGGAAAGAGGCCGAGCTTTTCCTGGGCACTGCAGCCCTGTGATTGTTTGGCTTACTAAAAAAAGTGATCCTAACTTCTCTTAACCCTGAGATTCCTGTCTTTTTCTGCAGCGCACACCAGACCAGTGTGAGGGGGCTGAGGCTGAGGGCTCGGCATGGTGATTGCTGGCCAGGAGGGACAATGCGCTGGCTGTTATACAACTCAGCTGGCAGCGTCCCCAGCTCAAGAAAAGCACAATCCCCTCTCTATGGGCAACAGCAAACAGCTCCTGAGAGGGAGCAGGATTTGGGGTGGGCTTTCTGAAGGGACAGAGGTGGACCAGAGCACGACTCACACTGAAAAGCCAGGCACCAGCACTGCTTCTTAAAAATCCACCTTCATTAAGATTTGAGAAACTTCTCTGTTATTTTGTCTGGGCCTTGCTATGCTGAGCATAGCAGGGTCAGAGAGGAGGGGAAAAGATGTGTTGAGGAGTTAAGTGTGTTTTCACACCCTGTCTCAGAGAAGCTATATTTCCCTCGTGTTGCTTATACTGTGGGATTTCGAAACACCGCGGTGGCTTGGAGACTTAGCACCAGCCCCCCAAAGGTTAACGTGAAACAAGCTGTAGCATGGTTCATAGTCATTAGTTTTTACACGATGCAGTGGCAGTTTCTCTGTTGTTGCCATTAAAACCAAAGAAGCTGGAAGGAAATTGTTTTAGTCAAATCAGGAGAGAGCTAAGTGAGCAACAATCCCACTGCATGTTTTGGGGTTTTTTTGCAGAGAGTGATGCAGGCTATTTGCATTTGCTCTCTCTGATGTGATCAGCATTGTTTCACTCCCCAGTTTTCATCGTGGGAGACGTATTAGCAGATAAGTAATCTACGCAGTCACGTTACCATTAGCAGCCTGTGCACCGCAACGAGTCGCTAGCGCAGCTGGAGTGCAGAAACCCCTACCTCCAAGCTGCAGCGCCAGCAGAGGTAACAGCGTGGCTGTGCACTGTTTGTTCCACCTCCGGTTACCGTTCAGCACCCTTGGGTGACCTTGCTGACATTTCAGGCTGTTTATCTGAGCAACACGCAAACCAGACGTAAGCCCGTGTGTGCTAAACAGGGCCTCACGCAGCTGGAGGGAGAGCTATGGATTTCCATGTTCCCCTTGCTTCTAGTAAAATATTTCCTGGCCCCTTTTTCAATAGAGGCAAAACAGGTAGATCAGGTAGAACGGAGATAAGGACAGTCAGTCTGAACACAGTCAAACAAATGACCGGCCATGCGGTTTATGCTGAATTAATAACCTGGGCCTCATATGATTTACATGAGCATAGCCCCACTGGTTTCACTGCCTTCTGCCTGTTCATGTTAACGTTCTCAAGACTATTTTGTTGAAAGGATGCAGCACGGCACCTCCCCATCACCACTGCACCGGCACCCTGCCCTGTTCACAACCTCATCCTGAGCACAAGGCTGCTGGTGCCAAGGGGCTTTGGGCACTGCAGAGGGCTTCTGGCATTGAGGTCACTCTCAAGGTATTATTATTATTTTTTATTAATTAACAAATCAAAAGGAAGTACATTCATCAGAGAACTAATGTTTTTATATTATCCGCTGCCCATTTCTGGAAGCTGAAGGTACAAGAAAAATGTTTATTAAATAAATAGCGATGTCACCACAGACTTGAGCTGGAAGAAGTTTAGTCTTGTTCCTGAATCCAAGAAATCCCAGCTTAGTTATTAAATCACAGTTATCTTCCTTTATTACTGATATTTTTTGTCCAACAAAGGCAAGTTTCCAGCCCCTGCTCTTGCCTGACCTTTACCGAATGACCCTTCCTAGACCCTGCTGTTGGGTACTGTGCTGTCAGGCATCTCCCTCCTACACCAGCTGCACAGAAGCTGATTTACTTGCCCTTTAAAAAAATCATCTTCCTCTAGACATTTCTTCGTCTAATTACCCAAACCTTTGTTTCCTTTCCACTGCCTGATAAGTGCTATTTATATCCTCAGCTGCTGAAGTATCTTCTTCCCGTTAGCAGGTGAAGAAGATTGCTATCACAGCACATGCTCTAAAAATCCTGGTCTGTTTTCTAAAGCCGTTTGATGCTACCTGTCTTTTGCCTCTCTGTGTTGCAGTGGCATGCATGAAATGACAGGAATATCCCCGGGAGGGGGGGCAAAGCAATGAAAATGAAAGGAAAGCACCAGGACAATACAGCTGAGCTGACTGCAGAGCTGAAAAAGGCAGTCCCACCTCCTCTCCCCTACACTGAAGTACTGGGGCTCCCCAGCTTTGCTGGAGGACCGGCCAACTATCCTCCTTTCCCATGTGGGATTAGTTTATCGATTGTCTGACTCCTTGAACCTCATCACTTTACTGGTACAAGAGAAAAAGTGGAAGCAGCAAGAGGTGGTGAAAGAAATCCCCCTCCTAGCAACGGCTATCCCATGCATCACTTCACCGCTTCGACTGGTGCACTAGAAGTGTGTTTGGGTTTGGAGATCTCTGTCCTGGGGTAGTTAATTTGATGGTTATAAATCTGACCCAACCTCAAGAGGAGACATGTTCATACAGGAGGTCAGTTGCTTCTGGCCTTGTCGCCTGCACTGCAGACCTCATCCTGTGCAGCAAATAAACCTCAGGCCGTGCTGCAAACCTCACATGGAACCATTCTGCGCAGCAGCATCCAGGCAAACATCCCCAGGGTCAACACCACCTGCGCTGCAAAGTCCAGAGTCAGATTTTCAGCTGCTTCTCTGCGGTTTCAGGAGAACCAAACCATCATCACATCTGGGGATTTTGAGCTCTGCCAACTGTTTGTCCTACCAGCAAGCAGAATTCATAATTGAGCTGAAAGAGTCTCGGTTACCTTTTGTGTCAAACTTCAAAGCAAATGTGGTTAAAATTGAAACTTGTGTTAAAGCCGACCTTCTTATTAGCAATTTCACCAGAATTATTGAAAACCTATTCTATTTATCCTTGTGCAACAGAGCCTTCAGGCTCAGCTGCATGACCAGGGATTAGAATTTAAAAGTCCATCCTAGATGAATGACGAACAACGCTATTGAACCAGCTGAGAAAGGAGTGCAAGCCCGAATCTCTCCAGCTTAAGGGATGGCTTTTGTCACATGGAAATTTGTAGTCCAAAGGGCAGAACGCTGATCCTGCCCACTGCAGCTATTCACCAGGCAATGCAACTCCTATGGACGTAGTACCCTATGTACCTCCGCAAGATGAATCCAAGAGAGCCACTGCAGGATTCAGCCTTCAAAATCTATGCTAACTTGGTGAGCATACTCAAGAGTGAACCGATGTGCAGCGATCAATCTCCGGTCCTTAAAATTTTGCAATTGCTCCTTCTGCTGCAGGAGGAATGAACCAACTGCAGCACCATCCAGAGAGAGGTCAGTAAGCTGCATCCCAGCAAATTGCTGATCTGATGATGGTCTCTGCTGGCTTCAGCTTTTTCAGGTCATTCCAGGCACCAATGTGCTACAGCAATTAGTTTTATTTCAAGTGCCGGCACCTTGTGCTCAGGTTCAATGTGCTGGCACCTCATGTGAGACTGACAAGATGTATCACTGTGCCGGGAGTTATCTTAGTGACATTCCACTGCCAAGTATTTCAAAGGGGTGTTGGTGCTAAAAAGATGCTCTTTTTGCACCAGAGGCAGCCCAGTGGGCCCACTGTAACACACATGGGGGAAAATCCCAAAATAATAATGAAAAGCGCAGAACACGTGAGGAGGCGTCACATGAAAGCAAAAAGCTGACATTGCTGTGGTCCTGGAGCACCATAAAATGCCATGGAAAGGGGCAATAACTCCATATGAAAAGAGTTACAAGGTTATCTGTGGAGGGCAAGGGGGAGAAAGTCAAAACAGAGCCATGAGAAGAAACGAATGTTGCGGTAAGAAAAGAAGAAAACATCTTCAGAGTGAGGGGAGCCATGGGGAGCAGACCGACCCCTGGAACGGAGCTGAAACGGCACAGCAAGAGCGTTGAACAGACCACGAGTTGAGCACACCTGTACGGACTCTGAAGGCAACGATGCCAGTTTTGTGCAAATGCCTCTGCCAGGACACATTCGTCGTGGTTTTTCCCCGCCGTGCCAGGCCAGCATGCCGGTCCCCGTGCATCACTGGCTGACGTCAGTTAGGCAGCCGCTGTGCCCTGGGGTGCTGTACACAGGTAAGCCCTCACGTGTGCATCGGTTACAGGGAAATATCCAGTGTTACTTTATGCGTTTTTGGAACCCAATAACCTCCACTTACAGAATCGGCTCTGGTTTTGGGCCTCCCTGCCCTGGAAACCCAAGCCTAGCACACATGAAAATGTCCTGAGAAACTACCTGGTAGAAAGCAAGTCCTTGTCACAGCTCTTGCACTGGGCTCCTGGGAACAGGGGTGCCGAGAGCCACCAGCCACGTTCCCCAGTAAGCACCACGCAGGCCAGCAGGAGCCTTGGCCCTTCCTCTGCAGCAAAGGTCCCTCCGCACCACAGGCTGACATAGGCAAAGGGTGAGCAAATGCCCTTTGCATTCACCAGGACCTGTCGCCTCCCTCCGTGCAATGTCAGGATCATTATTCACAAATACTTTGTAAACAGAGGTGTGTTTGCTGCAGTGTGTGCCCGACTGGACTGGTCGGAGCTGCTCTGGCAGGGCAGAGGGAGTGGAGCACCTGCCTTCCATGTGCTGCGTGTGGCTTTCCTTGGAAAAGGTCCATCCTGGCCCCCATCCACACCCACACTTATCTGTGGGCAGAGGGGGGGCTCCCTCTGCAAGGTGCTCTGAGCTCCCATGGGCCAGTACTGACCTCCCACCATCCGTGGGCATCCCCTTCCTCCGCAAAGCATCCCTCTGATTGTCCCCAGAACAGCCTGACCTCATCTGCAGCATCCTCCCCAAAGACAGCACACACAGAGAGACCACCGGCCGTGCCAAAGAGCCCCTGACTGTGCCCAGCCAAGGAGGCTCACCTCCCCCACTGCAACAGCCCGACGCGGGGTACAAGAAATCCTGTCAGCCCCGTCCCTTCCCAGGACAGATTTGCATATTGGGTCAAGCGAGTGTTTCCAGCCACTTGATTTCCAGGGGATAATATTATTCATGAAGCTATTTGCAGCCCCCAAATCCTTGGTTGCTGTTTGTTTGCTTCTTTGTCACTCCCTCCTCCCTGCTTTTTACTCCCTCTTGGCTGTTTGTCTGTTAAAAAAAAAAAAAAAAACCAAAAAAAACCACCACAGTTTCCCTTGGCTGTACTTTCAGTAGGACATTTCAAAGTCAGGCTGAGATGGGTATTAAATGAGGATAGATGCCAGGTTCCTTTTCACTACACCCAAAACTACTAGAATAGCACTGAAAGCTGTAAATTAGGTCGGCTTTGCACAAGAGTTTCCCGAGGCTTTGCTGGGAGCAATGCTGCACAGCCTTCGGGGGGGTATCGCTTTAAACAGATCTGGTGCAGCCTGTCTTGGGGGACTGGTGTGATGCAGTGAGACCGCTCCCTGGGCTGCCCCCTCCCCTATACAGACATGATTTGGGACCCAGACCTGTTCCTCTGAGGGTGCACAGTCAGGGGGAGGCACAGGAACCCTATGGCACCCCGAGGCTGGGGCCTGATAGCCAAAGGAGATGGTGAGGGTGGATACGGGGAAGGGTCCCGGCTCGCAGAGGAGGGGGGCTGTGCACAAGCGAGATGGGCAGCAGCAGCAGCTCTTGGATGAACAGCAACAGGCCGGGCAGCAATGCTGAGGACTCAGATTGCTTGGGGGAGCTTCCCGTCAACTCCTGCGTGGCTTCCAGCACATCGCTGTAGAGGCTCAAAAATGCCTTTTCGGATACAACTGATGAACTCGGAGGATTCCTGCTCCCGAGATGATGCGTCCTGTGGGCAGAAGGACAGGCAGCCGGCTGCATGGGCTCTCTTGCCAGTTAAGTCAGTGCCACCTTGGTACGCCATTCGCAAGGTGAAGCCGGTTCCTTGTTCCCTGCAGCCGAAGATTAGCTCCCTGATTCTGGAAATGTGGAAGCAAGCCAGTAAGGCAGGAGATATTTTCAGAGAGAATCCCATGGAAGAGAATTGGAGAGCACTTGATGGTGCAACACGGGGGAGAGCTATGAGCAGCTCTCATACATGCTCCTTCCCCGGAAGGCTCACCCAGCTTCCTCTGACCCACAGCTCAGGGACGTCCCAGTTTAGGGGTGATATCTGGGTGTTCAATCGCCCTGAGCGTATTTGCCTTCAGTGAGTTTGTCTAATTGCTTTTCGAACCCGTGTAACCTTGGGTGACATGTCCCACCCTTCGCATGTGTGTTTGGGGAACACACAGCCTGTCTTCTCGCTGCTCACTCGGATTTTGGAGTCCTGCCCCATCCCACGCAGCACCCTCAGCGCTGTTTCTTTGCCCGGGGTCAAGACTGTCTCCTGTGCTGGGAACAGGTACGCCGGGAAGAAGGAACGGGTCCAA
>NW_010256608.1:0-40852 GCF_000690775.1 Eurypyga helias | reverse complement strand
CAGGAATGCAATTAGCGTCTTGGCATGGTGCTTGGGAAAGCCAGAGAGGAACGTCAGAGAGAGGAGGAGAAAGGGATCAGAGGATAAGCTGGAGAGCAGAGATCACAAAAACAGAAAGCAAAACACAGGGCCAGCGTTGCAAGGCCCTGAAGGACGAGGGTCTCCTGGGCTGGGCAGCTCTGCCATGCCTCTCCTGGGGGCTTCAGGCCCGCGTGGGGCCCCTGGAGACAAAGCCTGTGGTGTGACAGGCTCCTTCAAGGACCTGCAATCCTTCCCAACCCCTTTCTACCCCGAATGCCACTTCAGCGGTTTCCGTGGAGATGTCATCAATGGGAGAGCGAGCGGAGGTCCACGCATCCTGGGTGGGAGGGACCAGCAAGAGCAGTCTTGGTCTCTTGCACCTATCACCAGTCTGAGCAAGTAAATACAAATTATCTAGGAAAATTATCTCACTGGGGCAGGGGGGTGGGGTGGTGGTGTGCAGACAGGGAGGAGGGAAGACTTGGACCTCACCATGGCCATGTGTTTATTTGCAAGATGCTGTTGTGTTTGGATAAAGCTCTGGGCAGGATGTGTCTGCAGTAAACACAGGAAAAGGGCTGGTGCTGGAGTCAAGGGGAAGGGCTGGCAATAGTTCCCAGTTTTAATTAAAATGGCGTCTCTTGGAGTAGCATGTGATTCCCAAAAGGAGGGCTGGTTAAGGTAGGCAGGTTGGTGAGGGCTCCCTCTTCAGGGTGGTGTGGAGGTGCCTTGGTTGTTTGGGTCTCCTTTCTAGAAATGGCCCAGGGAGACACCAAAAGCATATGGGAAAATATGCGTGGATTTACACACAGAAACAACCCTTGATAATTTTCTTTAACCTCAAAACCCAGAAACAAAACCCAAGTTGTGCCGTGTCAGTTGTGTACAAGCCCTCCTCATCACCAGTGCTGCTCCTCGGCCGGGGAATAGGAGGGATAGTAAAGAACCTCTGGGTTGCCATGCCTGGCTCCCCATTTTCACAGTACCCAAGCTCAAGAAGCTGATGGCCTGTAAATGGATCATCCATAGCCGACTGCCCCCAGCCATGGGCCCACCTTTCCCATGCATTCCTTCATCACAAACCCTCCTGATAGGAATAAACTGCAGACTAATGGTGGACTCACAAAATTCTGGGCTATTCACTGCGTCTTTTATCTGCTTGATGTCCTGCGGGTCTCCCACAGAGCAGAGCCTTCCTCAAAACGTGAGGAAGAAGAAATGCCACAAGAACAAAAGGGAGGAACAAGGGGAAAAGGAATTCAGCCAACGTATCTCTTTACTTCAACAAAATCCGGGACTGATCCCTGAGATCTGGGGGCATCTGGGTCTGCAGCAGCTGCAGCCCAGGCCTTTGACACCGGGGCTTACCCCACCAGGGAGGCACATTGTGACTAATGCAGCAGGTGGGGATGGATGGGACCAGTTGAGCACAGTTGCTGGTGCCACTGGGGCAAGCCCATAAGTATGTGAAGGGCTTGAACAATTTTACTGCTCAACAGTGATGGAGGAAATGACACATCTCTAAGGCACTGCTTGGTGCCAATACGGTGCATTGGGTTGAACCCTCAGCCCTGATGCTCAGGGAGTTACGGTCCTGCACAGCAGTGGGAGAGGCACCCCAGGGAAGCACAGGCTGCTCACAAGGAGCAGCTCTGTAGGAGCTGTGTCCAACGAAATGCTGCTATCAGCACGCTCGCAAAATTTTCCCAACCAGTCAGGACATGAAAATGCACCCTGATGATTATGTTTGCAGTAACCAAACCCCCCTGTGCAGCTACCTCACTTGCTGGTGCCGAGCAAGTTTATTTGACACAACGACGTGTTTTTCACGATATAATTATTTTCTCAGTGTTGCCAGAGCTAATGTTTAAAGCCTTCTCGACAGTTTAGCCACGCTTAGGCTAAGTCTGGCAACTTAAAAGTCTGATCTCTGGTAATTCGATCTGTCGAGCGAGCGGTCTGCCTGCAGCTGTGCTGCTGGATGGCCTCATTTTTACAGTGGATAATGTATTTCAAAGGTGCCCTCATGTCCCATGGACGTGATGCTGATCTTCTCATTTCTGGTAGATGAAGGTGGTAGCTAAAGACCGAGCCTTCCACCTGCTGAAGTCCATCACAGATTCGCCTTTGTCTTCAGGAGAAGCCATGGCAACTTTCACTTAAAGAAGGAAGAAGAATGAAATAAAGGCCTGTTAGCATCCAAGGTGCAGGAGAAAGAGCTGCAGTTTCGTAAACAGAGGACACAGAGAGGACAGGAAGTTTTGGAAACCTCATGCATTCTAGATTAAATGAGCTTAGCGTGCATTTACTCTGAATAAACCATGAAATATCTTGGCAAAAGTCCACCCTACAAAAGATTGTAAAGTATTATATGGTAGATTATAAAATGACTAGTCGGAGAATACCTTGATTGGCAGATAAGAAGAGGTGGCTGCTGTAGCGCAATTCACAAAACGCAGCCCCGGGGCACAGCTACCTACAAAACATCAATTCCACCCACACTGCAAAGACATGGCTGGAAGCAAAGGGAAGGGAGAGGAGGGTTTCTCACACAGATGTAATTGGGACCTTGGGGAAGCAGAGATGGAGATGGCTCTGGGTGAGGTGTTTTGAGCCAGGAAGGTTTTTTTCTGTGACATTTATACTGGGAAAACCTGTTGACACTGGTGAACTGCCAAAAGGCCACGAGGGCCATCGTGCCATTCCCTGTTGGTTTGGGAGACACAAGGTTTGATTCTGCAACCTGTCTTCTTACTCCACATGTCAGCAACTCCCAGCAAAAGGTAGAATATTTCTCCTTAAAGTGATGTCTGTGGCTGAGCTAGGAACTGAAGTGGCAGGTACTGAGGAACATCTCTGCTGGTATGGAAAAGTCACCAAGGTGATGCAGTGTGAGGTATATTTCTGCATCCTCCATCCACTTTGCAAAATCTCCCTGAGAAAGCTGAAAGAAAAGGTTTGGGACTTTTTTTTTTACCTTTCTGACATTTATTTTCTTGATGTGACTCACTGTTGCCATTAAATTAAATGTATCCGGGTTATAGGGGAGTGAATTTATGCTGGGATTAACATAGGCTAACATTAGCCCATTGAAAAATTACTTAGCTTGCTACTGAATCAAAGCTCAGTGCTGACCAGCACAAGTATTTCTGCCCAGGAAGAAAAACAGGTCTAAAAGACAGAAATGAGAAGACAGCTGGCAGGATGAAATTAAGAGAGAGAGAATGTCAGCTGCCTCTCTGGGGACCCAGCATCTTTGAAATGAGCCCTGCCAGACAAAATATAAAAGTCCTGTTGCTGGGCTGTAGCAAAATATTCGCAAAGGCTGTATCCCTCAAGGCCGGGGGTATATCAGTGTAAGATAAAAGTGATAAGCAAGGGGGTGAAAGCTCCAGCTCAGCATCAATGCTTATCAAAGGCTGTATCCCTCAAGGCCGGGGGTATATCAGTGTAAGATAAAAGTGATAAGCAAGGGGGGAGGGTGAAAGCTCCAGCTCAGCATTAATGCTTATGTCTCACTGGCCTCTGCTTCTCAGCACGCCCAGGAGAAAGGGAATCAGTTGGCAATGGCCCTCAGACTGACACCCATCAGTGCAGAGGGTAATGCCTGCTCTCCTGCCTCGTGCTAATCCCCTGCGAATGACCAGGGACAACAAACTACGCCCAGAGCATCAGGAAGATGGGCAGAGGGGTCCAGTGTGGGTCTTCTCCAACTTCCATGATGATCCATCTCAGATTTAGATAGGGTTTCGTGCTGACAAGCCACACTGTTAGCTGATGTACGTGGACTTCCCATGAGCTGAGCAGCTTATTGAAATGTCCCAAAATAAAAGAAAGGTTTTTCCTTTATCATATTGGTATGACTGAAATCTCAAAGTCAGAAGGGTTTTGGACTGAGGGAGGATCCTAACCCACCTCTGGCCATAATTATTTCAACACAGCTGTTCAGACAGGGCATGGGATTACCCTTAGGTTTCGTCCTGCCATAATTATTTTAGCCAAGTTATATTTTCCATTCTCATATCCTAGAAGCAGAGTGTTATAGGACACTTCATGCTGTTAGCCATGTGGGTCCGTACTGTGTCTGTTATGTAGAACAGACTAATAACAGACCTGTACTTATTCCTGTACGGATAAGAATAAATATTCATCCCAGTAGCTGGTAAATCCCATTTCAACCACTGTATATAGTTGTATTAGTTACCTCCCTTAGCGCATGGATTGTACTGGTACAACTGGTATCTGTGTTTTAGATGGGGAGTTATTTCATTCCTGTACAGGAGCAGCTATCCCAGTACAGATGTATTATTCATACCAGCACGTCTCTGCCCATTCAAAAGAAGTTTTGCCATGCTAAGGATGTGCACAGCTCAGCGTGAAGGCATCTTCCAGTCAGCAGAAGCTGTAAAAGAGAACATGGTCTACTATAACACATGCTCTGCTGCAGGGGGTGAGGAGCACCCTTCCTTCAGCAGCGCAGACGGGTGGCCGAGAAGCAGAGCCAGCGTTGGGAAAAGAGTAAAATGGGTGGCTTCTAATATCAGGAGAGGTTATTCAAAGAAATCGCGCCTTTCCTCCAGTGGGAAAGTGGAGTTGTTTACTCCGTTCTGGGTCCAGCGGTATTGGGTGTAATTAAAGGCAGCCAAAAACACGGCCTGATTTGTTGGACTCGATGACGATCGGAATAGCTGCTGCGCCAGAAGCCAGCCCATTTTGCAGGGTGACACAAGGCTGGGGTATATCGGGTCAATAGCCCTGGTTTTAAGGAGCCTCTTTTTCCCCCCAGAATCCCCATGCTCTTTCAGCATTTGACAGTTCTGGAGAGTTTTTCATATTGCTATTTTCAGGAGATTTCAAAAGAGTGGCGCAATCTTTGCCTGCTCAGCTTCTCCCTGACTGTAAAAAAGCCTTCCTGCATCACTAACCATCAAAGTGTTTGGTGCTAAATTACCCATCAGAGCTCCTTCGGTAGCAGAGGGAGTTGATTGCACCGTCTCGAAGGAGGATAAAAATAGCCACGGTCACAGGCGAGGGCAGCAGGGAGGGCGGAGGCGAGGCAGCAGCACTTCTACTGGGACTGCAGTCGGTGGCCTCACCTGCGGACGGCAGGGACTGCTAAACAGAATCCAGTCTCTGTAATCGATCGAACCGTTAAACAGCGGTGTCGGAATTCGTGCTGATGACCTTCATCTCTTAGGCAGGGAACGAGACACTGGATACTGCAAATTTCCCCACATCAGCCTGAAAACTCCCAATCGCCGGCCTAACGCCCCCGCCTGCTTCTCAACTGCCTCCCCACACAACCCTGCCTTCCTCTGCCGTGCGGCACTGAGCTCGCGCGCCCCGGCCTCGCGGGAAGGAACCACGGGCTCCCTGCGCTCTGAGGAAGGGAAGCAGCTCCTCGCAATTTTTGCAGCTGTTAAAGAAGTGGGGCACCCTTCATTGAACCCCTGGGACCTGCCTATCCCCTTCCAGCTGCTCCTCTCCTAATCCAGGCTTCGCCATCCTGGCTCCGACAACCCAGTCGTCGCTGTCGGTGCGGTGCGGCAGCTCTCCCTCCAGGCCTTGCCGAGAACTGACAAACTCACCGTTGCTCGTAACCCAGAGGCAAGGTTGACGTGCCGAGAAGGGAGTCGTTTGCTGATAGCATGCCCTGACGCAGGGAGGAGGTGGGATTTGCCTCCTTTGGCCCACGCACCGACGAGTCCGTGGCCGCCAGCATGTCGCGTGCTGCTTTCTCCGCTCCTGCAATGGGCTGGCCCAGGAGAGCACGGCCATCTGGCAGCTCCTACGTGTGAATGGTGCCGCGAAAGAAACCAGGATTTCACATGCAGATCCCCTTTTCTTTCTGCAGAAGTGCCAATCAAGCGTGTGCTACTTGTGCTGGGAAAATGGTTTAAGAAGTTTGCCAGGATTAATAGAGCTTCCTATCATTTTGGTGGGGAAAAAAATCAATATGAGCACATTTCCCTGTAGGTAGGAAAGTCCAGATCATTTTGAGCCCAGAATTCAGCTTTTCTGGGGCTAAAGCTCTGCATGGATGTAGAAATGACACCGTCATCAGGGGCAGTTCAGGAGACAGTGCAGGATTTTTACCCAAGTACTGATTAAAGTGCAGGCTTTGGGTAGTTAGTTTATCTAGAGAGGGGGAGGTGTCCTGGTAGCAGAGCAGCAGCAGATCTCCTTTTCACTGGTATGAGGGACCAGTGGCACAAATTTCAGGGTTCTGAACGTACATCTGTGGTGAAATAAGAGCTGAAAACATTGGGTAGTGAATCCTTCACAGTTGTCTACAGCTCTAGGGCACTGTCAGAAGCCACACACACCTATGGGTACACCCCCGTTCAGCAGAGACACACCATTTATTTATACATGATCACTGTCTTGCAAAATTAAACTTTTATTAGTCAGTAACTGGATAGTTGTAGCATGTCTACCTAAGAAATGTTCATGCTTTGCTACGTCAGCACTGTACCTACCGCCAACGGCAATCCCACCCCAAAACGCAGCCAGCCAACCTAGTCCACCCATGACCCACGTGCTCTCTAGGAGCACCTGTGCTCTGATAGCTCCAGCAGTTTCTGAGAGCACATCTCGGATTTTCACATCCGAAAAGCTGTGAATACCAATGCAAATTACACATAGCACTAAATTCCCAAGGACTTGCTTGGGAAGCTCAGAGCCAAACCACCCCAGCAGAGTGTCAGCGCTACAGGGCAGTTCCTGGGGCTGTGACTCATGTGAAAGGAGTTCAGTGGTCCTGGGTGGGTGTGAAGGAACAAGACTTGACACTTGCAGACATCTGTGCTCTCTGATGGGACCTCAGTGCAGATCTGCCAAGTTCTCCCATCCTTCCAACAGCTCAAACGTTTCCAGGGCGAGTGCAGCATGTGGAAGACAATGGGTGGGGGGAGCAAGTGGCCACACTGAATTCAGTGCACAGAAACGGTGAGAATCTGCCTTCTTGTTTGTATGACTAACCACAGGATACATACTCAGCCCTAGCAAAGCTTCTCAACTGATGGAGGCACTAATGCACGGAGGAGAAACACTCCAACACAATCCTGCTTTGCTGAAAGTTACATCTGCAACTTATAAAGCAAATTGCCATGGTAAATAGCTATCAGTGAGGCTGAATCATCCCCCCATCCTCTGCACATTTTCACTTTGACATTTGTTGTCCTTCTTCTTCTGTTTAATTTGAAACTTGTGTCAGTGCATCCTAGCAGTTGAAAAACTACTTTAAAGAAAAAACCTACATTTGAAACAGCTGAAAGATTCTTGATGTAAAGAGAGCACATAGTGTGATTCACCTGTGCTACTGTGCGTTTTATTCTGGTCTGTAGCAAATCAGAAATAATAAATCTGAAGATCCAAAGCGATTAATGCCTCATTTTCTCTCTGCCTTTCATTGGCGTCAGCTCCACTAAGCAATGACATGCAAAGCTTTACTGGAGCGCACTAAGCTTTCCTACTTCAGCTCTCCGTATTTTGCATATGAGATAGGCATTGACATATGAATTGAGCTGCACTAGGAATTGTAATGACACCTGTAGAAAAGACAGTGAGCATTTCATACAGACGAGTTCTGCGAAGACAGCAGTTCATGAGTGGTCTCTGGGTTACTAACACTCCATTAGCTCTTTTTCCAGCCATTACTAACATCAGGAAAAATGTGTCTTTCTGAATAACCTTAATTTGGGTGCGGTGTCACCAAGATCTTCACAAGGCAAATATCAGATTCAAACAGCTCCAGCCACTGGGTAAGACAAATGAAGCCACTTGACTTTATATCCTCTCCACGACTGTCTCAGTGGTATGTAGACACCACTGCTTTCTTTTCTAAATGGGAACAAATTGTTGCAGATTCAGGGCCAAAGTTACTGCTAGTGCAAATCAGTGACTCTTCACTGACTTGAAGAACTCGCACCACCATATGGCAGGACCAAATCAGACCTAAAGCCAGCCTAATTACAAATTACAAATTCGATAAGCCTCAAAGGGAAAAAATCAAGTATCCCCCAAAATCACGTTACAAGCAATTTTAATAGAATGTGATATCACAACATACATCACCTGGAAAATCCAAACGGTCAAAACAGCTTTCTGCAAACAGGCAGTGAAAGCAACCCAGTGAAAGCTGCCTGCTTAACAGCGCCGGGAGCTGAACCCAGGAGTCCTGCGTGGAAAGCACGGAGCAGCCCACCCGCGCATACGGAAACCTCAGTGGGAGCTCAGACTTGGTGATCAGGCGCGGTTTGGAGCAACGACTTGTTTTGCAGAGAGGAGCTGTGCCATGATGCTCAGAGCTGTAGGATCAGTTGTAGACGAGCCCTTGGGTGATCAGTGGAGATCCTTGTCAAAAGATGCAGAAACATGATGTCAGAACACCAAAAAGGAGCTCTGCTCGTTACCCAGTGACAGCAGGGCCTCACCTATGAAAGCCACGAATACGCTTCCACAGACTGCACGAGGTGCAGGTCAGAAGTGTCCGGGAGCGCTGCACCGATGCTGCGTTACGGGGTTAATGCTACCTACTGAATGACCTGGAAGGCACGTGCATGGACAGAGCTCACGGCTGCTCGCCCCTGGTGCGCCTGGCCCGCGAGTGCTGGGAGACACCACACCAGGGAGAGCACGGAGGTGCCCAGGGATGCTCCCGAGAGAGACATGTTCCCGGTGAAAACTGTGACCAGGTGTATCATCAAGGGAAAGAAAGGTTAACACAAGCAGTTTTAGACATCAGGTGGATACAAATGTTAATAAACAGAGTGCATAGCTGGTAACTGCTCAGATTTGGCTGGTGCCTTTCTGTACAAGAAGCAGAGATGAGCCCAGCCAGCAGGGAGTCCTACAGGTAAGAACTTTCCGGCACTCCCTAGTTAGCTCCAGACACAACCAGCATCCAGTTGCCTGAAATGCCGGAGGGATGTCAACCTCCTCCTGATACATCCTTATCTTCCCTGAAGCTCCCATGGCTGCCACGTCTCACTCTCCCGGTGACACCTCAGGCTCTCTCCTTGTGCAGAAACATCTGCTGCCTAATGAGGTACAGGATTTGCCAATAGCAGTACTTGAAGCAGCACATTTTCCTTGAGCAATTTTGTTCCTTATACCTAGACTGCCCTTTTATTTACAAGTGGAAGAAGAAAGAGCATTTGCTCCCCAGCCCAGGGAAATGCTGCAGTCAGGTTGTACATCACTGAACAGGAAAGCTAATAATCATTCCCTTAACAGAGGAACTCTGCTCTTTGCAGAGATGCTCTATGCTTAGTTATTTTCTCAGTGCCCGAGGCATCACACTTTTCCAGTGGCATCAGCGCTGACAATGTATTTATCCTAGGGCTTGTAGGGCTCTGTGTTACTCTTCATAACTCACAGGTATAAAATCTGTCCTCGTGACCTCCTGACATTTCAAACCAACACAAAATCAATAAAGCACATTAAATCACCAGCCAGCTTAAAAAATGAACCCAGCTGCAAACACCTTTGTAACAGCAACAGAAGAGCGCTACTATTAAACAGCCAGAAATGTCGTTTGTCCCCAGCCTGGTCCATCGCTCTGGTCTGTGGGGCATTTCAGCGTGATTCCTTTCCATCGTGTCACTTAGGCAGCGATGAGGAATCTTTTATAAGCTGAGAAAGGGCCACAGTAGCAGCTGACGTGATTTATGTTTAATAAAGGCCCTTTAGCGCCAGGAAAGAGGGGCCCTGCCAAATCTCAGGCGTCTCCCGAGCTGCTGCTATTGTCCCCGGGGCAGGAGGACTTTTTAGGTTCCCTCTCCATCTCTGTAAACAAAAGGACAGCTGTACGCTTGGCTGGCTCCGGACCGGGCTCTTTGTGCGCCATTAGTACGCTGCGCACATCATTCATGGCTCTTGAATAAAGATGACCTCTCACAGGATGGGATGGGGGAAAAAAGCCTCTTTATTCAGCAGGGCTCGAATTAGCATAAAGAGAAGGAAACCATTCCTTGGAAGTCACAGGAAGAGCTAGATAAATAAATAAGCCAACTACAGGTTCCCTGCAAATAGTCCGTGTCCAAGAGTTGGCCCTGGGAACTGCAGAATCCAAGGGGACTTGTCCCCACACGCAGTCGCTAACGCATGTGCCGCCCCTCGCTCTCCAGTCTGAGCTCCGTATGGCCCAGCCATACATGTGCAGCTGGTAAAACACGCCATCACAGAGGTTACGGTGCAAAAGGAGGAGCGATGAACCATGCAACGTGTCCGAAGTGAACCCATTTCCAACCACCTGATCCTTCCACCTCTCTCAGCCAGGCAGGACGATGCCTCAGTCGGTGGATCTTGGGGTGGTGATAATATTTGCCTTTTTTTTTCCCCGGTCCTGTGTGCAGACTGGTGGGTCAGGCAGCGAGCTACGCAAACAGACAATGACATACCGAATTTTTTCACATGCTGGGTTTCCCAGCCGATGAAAGGCAATTCAGCAGCTTATCGCCATGTATGCTGCTCAATTAAGAGCCCTGGGAGCAGCGGCAAATGAAGCTCTCTTCCCCCAGCCCCCTCCGCCTCCCATCCCTCCCCCGTGCCCATAGGAACAGGCTGTCTCTCACCGCCCACCACACCAGCACAATCGCAACCCTTATACTCGGCGCTGAGCTCCACCGAACCCGCTCTGACCCAGCAGCCAGGGGCTTGGCAATAAGCACCCGGGTGTCCTCCAGACCCAGCCTTCACATCAGATTAGTTTTCACCTCAAGTCCTGCTGTGTCAACTGGAACAGCCCTTAGAAACATGAGTTTCTCTCCTGGAAGGCTTAGCAACAGCAGTGTTAGCTTGGGCTAGAAATTAGCTAAAGGCAGCAGAAGAGGAATGAGACAGGGCTTAAAATTAAATTCCAAAACTGTATTTAATGCAGCGTTGCCACCTTCTTTGGTTTTATCACTGCTCACAGTAGTTGCTGTTCTTCTGCAGGTCCCATCTCCTGAAAATTATGCCATCCCTCTTTTTTCCTTTTCACCTGCACCCTTCTTGCAGAAAAAAAATATGAAAATGTGGCCCTGGCTGTAGTCGGAGGCACCAAATGGACAAGGCAAATGAAAAAATAGGTGGTATTTTATGACTTCTGATTTTCAAGTCAGTCTCATTACTTCTAACCCTCTGAAGTCCGTAGCACAATGCGCAAGCCAAAGTCTTCACTGTCACTCTTGTGTTCTGTAAAAGTTTCATGAGTCTCCAAAGAAGCTGCAGCAAAAAATTGTGTAAAACCACAAAACAAGGCTAATTGCTGAGCTGGCACCTGACTCCTCCAGTGGTCTGGATTTCTTTGGGGTGGAGATTAACACAGGCTAACTCTACCCATAGGTAGATTTACACAGGTGGGCATTATTTCCCTCATTCTTAAATGCACGTGAGGCCGTATGTCTTGCCCCAGTGGTTTGTCACTGGAAAACTGATGGGTAGGACATGATCCTCTCACGCAAACCACGCACCCACACAGAAGGCCATGACACATTCAAGACTACTGTCAGTGAGTAGCCAAGGAATACTGCTGGAGTAAAGACATTTCCTGTTGTGCATTAGTCTTTGGACTTCAGATGATGGAAGATGAGCCATTTGAAAGTTATTTCCATGAAAACCACTTGCATGTTCCTCCCACCCTTGCCTTCTTCCAGTTCCTTGCTCTGCATCTCACGCAGGTCTTGTTTGTCACTCTTCAACGCTGATGGGGAAAAAAAGAACATTCTGAATTTAGCAGAGGGGACTAAACTCAACATTTGTAACAGGCATCTCTGATATATGTGATAACTGCAGGTCTGCACCATTAATACCCCTGTTGGAGTTCAGCAAATCAATTAATGAGTCCATAAAGGGCTGAAATACAATAAAAATCTGTGAATGGGGCCATAAGAAAGCTCAAGTGCAGCAAAGGGGAAGCAGTAAAACTGAATGAAGGGACTTCCGAGAGGAGTAGCTAGAGAGGAAAGATTATCCAAAGCCCTTGTTATTGACGAATGTTATTAATACAAGGGAACTCCTGCCATCCTCAGTGGTACTCTGCCTCTCTCCTTCATTATGGAAATGCTTCCCTCAGGCCCCATCTGTCTGGTTTTCTGGTGCAGATGAAGCTGACCCAAAGGGAATTCATTACACACATCTCCCATGGCAGAGCAAGGCTTGCTGCAGATCAGACGGCACAGCCCGGTGACTCCTGCCTGAGGAGGCTCTGACGGACGCGCGGCAGAGAGGACTCTGCCATCAGAAAGATTCTTGTGTGACAGTTGCTGCTTCCTCCTCGTGCCGCTGGACATCTTGGCAGCAGGCAGGAGGTTTGGGAGGGTGATATGACTCCTGGGAGGGTTTTGTTGGGAACATGCTCCAACAGGACAGAAACCACAGTGGGTGCTTGGATCAGGCACTGTCCCGGATGCAGGCAGGACATGAGAGCTGGGTACAGAGGAGATGCCCTACTGAAGAAATCTGACTAAATGCCGCAGGTCTCAAATAAGGGAATATATATTTACCTCTCATCTTCCATCACTTTTCTAACAGCATTTGCATATTAACCATCCAGTACAGCTGGGAATAGAAAAAACTGGGGCATAAAACGTGAAGTACTTCGGTAAATGCCAACAAGAAGTCATAGACAGACTCCTGCCTGTTTTCCAGTATTCATGACAAAAAAACAAAACCCAAATGAAGAGTGGAGTTAGGCTTCGCCAGCTAGAAGGAGAAAAATAAAATATGTGGGGACAGACTTGGCAGTAAAGGGAAATTCCCAGGTGAGGCAGGGGGGTGAAGCCCCCAGACTGTGAGTAAAGGCAGAGCCCACCTGACCATCGATTGCAATGTGGGTGAATGAGACAAAATTAATAATCTCATGGCTTATACCCATGGTAAATCAGGGAGATGAGAGGAGCTGTGTGTCCAGCTTTGTCTTCACCGTGGGGTATTAGCACCGCACCAGGATTACCCGGCAAACCCCGTCCCAGGTATAGCAGAGTTGGTTCAAGCAAGCAGCTGAAGTTCATTTCTCGACAAAAGGCTCAGTCACATAAAAACTGTCTGTAGCTTTACACACCCGTATGACTCAGGCTCCTAGCATCTCCAACTTTATTCCACAATAAAAAGAAATCCAAATGTGAGCCTCTACAACAGAGAGGCCCTCGTAGCCGTGGCCAACAGTATTTACGGGGGTCCGTCGCCCTGCAGGTTATACTGCCAGTCCAGCAGCTGACCGACATCTCTGCGCTTGTCTCAGGCCTCCGGCTGCACCTACAAAAAGGAGATGCCCAATGTTTAGGGGAGACTTTGCCCCGCTAAGCCCTGTGGTTCCTTTGCCGCTATTTTGAGAGGGCAAGGGCGTGGCAGAAGAGGCATGGCATGTGCCTGCAAGTTGCCAGGAGTATTCCCAGCAGAGGATGAGCTCAGCGTCTTCTCCGGCAGGATGTCAGGCAAACAGCAGTTCAGGAGAGGTTTGGGAAGGCGATTCCCACCACTCCGAGGCACACCTCCAAGCTCTGAAGCACCAGTCCTGCAAAAGGGTTGCCCAAGGAAAGGGGCCAGTTGTCTCCCCTCCAATGGGCAAATGGGTAGCAATGTGTTGCGGTCAGATTTTTCTAGTATCGATGGAGCTGACTGCTTGGTCTTCTGGGGTTTTTCCACCTTTGCTAAACCCAACAATGGCTCAGGGATACGGTCTCGTGGGGCACATATGGGATCAGGGGGAGTAGGAAGGAGTGTGGCAGCATGCAGGGGAGCGAAGCACATGGAGGAGACCCCCTGGCACTGGTGGGACAGGCAGCCCAGTACTATGGGATTTCAAGGGATGTTTCCTGAAACCTGGATTATAAACCTTGAGGTTTATAATCTGTTGCAGTGGGAAAGTTACGGTGCTTTGCCTGTCTCCTGCCGGCTTCATGTGGGCTATCTCCAGCTCCTTGAAACCTGCTTCCCACTTGAAAGCCTTCGCTTCAGTGTGGGGCCGTGAGCCATGTGAAGAGCAAGTGCAGAAACTTGTATTTTATAGTAAATTGGGATTTGTGTGTCACAGGCTGGGAAGTGATGTCTCCAGGTGGAAAGGGATGTCTCCAGGAGGCCACGTGTCTCCTGCACTGCCCTTAGCTGTGGCACATCCAGCGTGAAAACACAGGCAGACTTACGCACCCAAACCACACTTTCTGGAGTATAAACCATGTTCGAAGACCTCAGTGAAAAAGAGTGGCTTCAAGACCCAACACAGGCTTTGAAGCAATGAATCCTAGTCTCTGCTGTATGGCAAATTGACGCAGTGTTTACAAACATTTGCAGGCATAGCACAGTAAAACAAATGCCACCGGTCCTCCAGCAAAATGCATGATTTATTTTCTTTCTCACACACAAATATTTGTGCTGTTCTGCCTTTGAGAGCTGCTGAGTGAGAGCAGAGAAGCAGCCTCTCCAACCGGCTCAGCCCGGGAGCTCTGGCTGTGTCCGCCGTGTACCTCGGTTCAGCCCGCCCTTCCCCAGACAGACCTAGGCAGCTCATCCCTCCATCTGGAGACCATTGGGAGGATTAGGTAGTGAACATGACATGGTTACCTGAGATAGCCCAGGGCTGGATTCAGTGGCTCAGAAGCTCCCTCTGTTCCTGACGTCTGAGCAGGCTTCTAAGACAGAAGTGCTAAGCCCTACCCATAATGAGTTTGCTGAGGGCCAGATGCTTACAGCAAACCGAGACACAGCTGGGGAACGCTGCCAATGGATACGATGAGCAGTGGTGAGGAAGGGGTTGGAGTCTGGCTGTTAGCAGGCATGACAGTGCACATAAAGCTTTGATTTATTTCCCCTTGCAGAAGGTGCACGTGGTGGGGTTTGCACCCCAGGGCCCTCAGCAGCTGTTGGTGCAGCACACTGGGATGCTGGTTCGGAATGCACCTGACATGTGACCTGGTGTCTTCCCTCCAGGGACCTTCCTGAGGCCACCCACACACTGCCAACCTGTTCGTGCCCTGCAGGCGATGAGACACAAAGCCCCTCCAGGGGCAGGCAAGAGGGAAGGGGAGACAACAGTGTCAGTGGCAAGAGAAAGGGGGTGCCTGGGGGCTGGGGCAGCCCTGTACCCCAATGCCAACCACGGGCAGGGGTCGTATGCTATAAAGGTTGGGTCACATTTGTCAGACACAGCTGATTTTTATTTCTTTTCCTGCCTGAGCTGTGTCTAACTGCTTGCCCATATGCTGGCCCACTGGCAGCTCCGGGCACCCGGGGCGCAGTGTGCTTGCAGTCAGATGGCGAGTGGCTTCACCCATGAGGGGAGCTGGCTCCGAGCTGCATCCTCAGGTGTTGGCTCGACTTCCCATCTCCCATGTCACCAGCTTCCACCACAAGCCAGGTCAGATTATGGCATTATGCCCCAGCAAGTGTCACCGAGGGACCCTACTACAGCTTACAGACCTGGCAGTATGCAGCTATTGGCCTCTTGGGATGCGTAAAGTGAACAGCGAAGCCTGCCCCATTTTACATTTTTGCTGTCCTGAGTCCCAGTCCCGCGCTCACACTTAACTGGGAGCTTGCCTTCCTTCTCTGATAGCTCCGTTTCTATTTCCATGCTGTGCTCCCAACCCCCAGCCCGAAGATGCAAATATCTGCAAAAAAAAGCAACCCCTGTGCAAGCATCATTTCCAGAGTCTTAGAACCCTGAATGATATTGAAATTGCCGAACCCGGGACTGCTTTGTGGTCATTATCCAGCTGCGACTTCAAGGGGGCTGAGAGGGACGCCGTGCTAAAAGCCTTCCCTGCTCTCTTCTCAAGAAGAAAGGAAAGAGAACAACCAGCCCTGATTAAAAGCTTTTTTTTTTTTTTGTTTCTAAAGCGGTCTCTGCATGCAAAGATTTGGTTCAAGGAGCATTAAAATCACTGCTGTCAGTTCAGAAAGAAGGGGCTGAAGGAAATCTGGGCCATTGGCATTGTGCGAGGGTTGCTATGGCAATCCCCGCAGAAAGGCGGCTTAATAGGCTTTCTTCCCAGGAAACTCAAAACTGCAGCTCGCAGGCTGCAAAGCGGCGCGTGCAAAAATATTTTCATGAATAGCATCTCTGTGAAAAATTTTGTTGGCTGTTTACATCCTCCCTTCGGAAGCGGGGCGTTCGAAGATCACCTAGCGTTGGCTGGTGACATAAAGAGGGTACAGGTGACGTTGCACAGGGACCCGCGGGCGGCAGCAGCGGTGCGAAGGGAATGGCAAATTTCTCTGCCCAAGACAGGCGTTGTGAGCGACTTAAAAACACGTACCTCAGTGGTCGGTCTTCACACGGCAAGGGATGCTTTAGTAAACAGGCAGAACCAATGAGCTGTTTGCCCTGAATTCTGTGGCTCCGCACAACGTTATTCCTGAAAGCAGCAAAATGATGATGTCTCTCAGCTCTTCCCTGTAATATTTACCATATTAAAAAAATAATGACATTAGCTAAAACATTCATGAACGTTAGTTGATCACACTCTGCTTTCTTCAGTGGAAGCTTCAGAGAATAACAGGGATTCAGGGCTTACCTGGAAAAAAAAAACGTAAATACTGTGGATTAGGGAAACATATTTTATCTTAATGCAAAGAAAGACAGACCAGGGATTAAAACATGTGACAGCGAGAGAGGATATCTCTGGGCTCTGGCAGACTTTCATTTCATGACGTCTGGCGAGTCACATAAATCCCCTCCATACTTCTGCTCCTCCGTACCACCTGTAAGCTGGCAATATTACAAGCAATTATTTACTTCCCTGAGTACTGCAAGGTTTAATTATTCTGGTGTTCTTGATTGTGTGTTAATAATATAATACATAGTATATCGCAGAGAAATGACTGTCAAATACGTACATGCGCATCTTATCAGGAAAACTAAAACCTGCTCACCATCCTGCATATGACAAGATTCTCCTTTTTCTTCAGCGGTAGATGCTTTGCACTTTGGAGCAAAGAAATCTGTGTATCTCTCTGCTAAAGCCAAGAAATTCCATGTTATGACAGTGTGTAGCACAGCGCAAACCCACAAATCTTGAAAGGTCGTGAGTTAGGTTTAACCTGCTGTACTTTTTGCTGTATCTCTATTTTCTATTTCATCTGCAAGTCTGCTGCTGCTCTCTCTCGATGCAGGGATAATTAGTGCATTAGTTGAACAAAACCTGCACTTATTATAAAAGACAGCTGCATGGCTGGGAGGAAAAAAATTAAACCAGAATTACATTATATTTAAAAATGAGAAGAAACCATAGGAAAAATGACTTGGGATGAGTCAGGATAGGAAAACAATAGATAAGGGTCTGAATGCTTCGCTCCCTGCTGAGTTTGCAGCCTCCTGGCAGAATTACGTCTTTTCCCCGTGTTATGTAAAGAGATTACTGCCCTCACAACGTTAAGAGGGGAGTCTGAGCTCCTAATTTTGAGATTCAAAGTCAGACTCACAGTATGAAACTGAAATCAGAAAAGTGTGAAGACATTGGCACCTGTGACTTTTTTTTTTTTGGTAGGCTCATCTCAGCTATAGGGAATTTTTAAAGACTAATTACAAAGAAGGGGGGAAATGGTGTGCACGCCTTTTTACTTCTCTGCGCTGAGACAAGTCAGATGTAGGAAATCCCAAGCAAGCTCAAGCAGTCCTTCCTCTGTCACTAGTGTACTGTGGTGCCAAGAATGTAATGACACATTAATTTGTAATGGTTGGGGAAAACGACGTATAGAGGAGCAAACCAAGACCTCCCAGGTCCTACAGCAAATCACAGTCAAACCTGAGAAGATTGAACTTCTTGAACTTCAACTTATTTCTTAAAGTGATTATATAACTTAACTAGTTTATGTAATGCTAAAAATCCAGAAGTTAGTCTGTTCTTTAATGTATGAGTTAATGCAAAGGTGGTCTGGAGGCAGAGCTGCAGCTGCTTCATTGTACCCAGGTGTGCAGTGGGAAAACTCCTCCCGTCTGGTTAACTCTGGTTTTGGTAGTGAATGGCCGTGGGACAGTGCCCTCTGTTTATCTTTCAAGCCCTTTTTGGTAGTGAATACACAAAAGGCAGCAGTTGCTTGATTTTCAGGCAGCGTGTATCATTACATCACAGTTTTGTGCTTCGGAGCCACAGCCGGAGGAGAGACTGAAGAGCTTTAAGAAACTCAAGCAAGTGTCTGAATTGAGCACTGCAGTGAATCCAGTTAAAAAAAAATGCAATTTACATGTGATTATAACTCATCTGCGTAAATGCAGTTGTTTCACTGCTATTTTTGGCAAGTTTAAGCTTCAACAAGTCCTTTTCTTCGCACTTTCAAAATCACTCATTTGCATTTCTCATTTTCTCACCTTTGTTTCCCTGAAGCCCTGAATGTCAGAGGATCAAAGGATTATCTGGGTTACCCGGGTGCCAAGGACCTTGCTTCCCCCAGCCTTGTATTTGGAGCCGAAACACAAGTGTATTATCTGAATAACCAGGGCTTCCCTGCATTCAGAAAACCTATTCTTACAGTAGATACAAGGACTTAATCCACTCCGTTTTGCTCCCTGAAGATTCAACCAAAGTTTATCCAGCGCTGGCTTGTCTGAAGGCATTCAGAAGGTGCCACAAAACCTCCTTTGGAGCGGCAGCTAAGGCTGTCGGGTGATTACAATGGATGAGCTCATGCCTTCCCTGCAACAAGCAGGGCTTTGTTCAGGCTCTGGGGCTGGGAGCTGTGAATGGCAGGGAATACACCGGCTGTCAGGGTCAGATGACGCAGGAGTGAGAACTGAGATTGTTTGCAGTGGTGGGTTGCTTAGAAAAATAGGTTTTACAGATATGCTGGGGTTTGGGCAGAAGTCGTTCAGCCCCGTGCTCTCCTGCGGGTGAGCCCATGCACTGAACAGCCCCGTCTCTCCCCCGTTGATGCCAGTTACCACATTCTGGCTTTGAGGAGCAGAACAGCGATTTTATAGTCTGCGGTGCTGTTCTGCGGCGCTAACCATGAGCCCTTTAATTTCACCCTTCAATTACCATAACTACAACTTTTCCTATAGGATCAGTAACATATAACCAGCACACTAATAATAACCTACTGCTTGTATATCAAAGAAGATGGTCTACTGAAAAAAAAAAAAAACAACCAACAAACACCAAAACCCCAAGTAACTTATAAAAAGGATATTTAAAATATTATATTTTATCTAGATGTGTAATCCTAAAAAAAAGGAAAAGCTCTCAAGGGAAATTCTTCCCAAGTGAAACCTCACACAGAACAATGGGGGAGACTGCAAATACAGTTAAATGGCTGAAAAGGTTAAGAAGGGATTTATGCGAAAAAAACCTGGAGACCATTAATTCAGGTTCCTATTTTGAGATCAGCTTGATGGTAGGAGATTAAGATAAAGACAGGAGCAAATTCAGAACAGATGCCAAGAAATGCTAGTTTACTACAGAGAACAAATAGTGGAACTATTCTGCTTCAGCAAAAACATTAAGCCACATAATAAATATTTAGATAAAGAAACATCAAGAAAACATGGAGATACTGTACTTTTTTTCCTAGGACTCCCGTGTTTGAAAACAATGCAATAAATATAGCCGGATGATTAATTTTCCAGGAATAAAGACAGGGTGTTAACCCGAAATGAATCACCGCTCACGAAGTCCACGTCATGTCATCGAATTGAGGGGATTTCCTCCAGCCCGGGAACATCCCGTGCCATCTCCGCTGAACAGCGTGCTCGGAGTGCCACCTGATGGCTAAGCCTGGCTTTTGCCTCTCCCACCTGCCTCCAAAATGTGGAGGGGATGCCCGTGACCTCATCGCTGCTTTCCTAAGCTTTGGGGAAAAGCTGCTTAAATCCCAAGTGCCCGTTTGCTCAGGCGGGAGCATCTCCGGTGTTCTGCTCCCACCCACCGCTGTCAGTTCGACTGAGAAGACGGGGTCACCCTGCATCTTCGTTTCAGTGGGTGCACGGGGGGACACACTGGGGTCTCGGGGGGACAAGAGGAGTGACTCCGGTCATGGGGACACCACACCACCTGCGCAGGACAGGCCTGGGGGAACATCCACAGCTCCAGGTCATTCCCACACGGGATGGAGTCAGCTCCAAGCTTCAGAGACCAGAGGCCTACGGATCTCAGAAGACACCTCTGCATTTTGCGTGTTAAATAAAGGCACTCTTGCTTCATTCTGCCTTCTAAAACTCCCCCAGATTTGGAAATGGGGATGACTCCTGGGAGCATATGCTGGATGAGGCAGGTAACAGCCACCGAGCTGCAGTCTGGATCTGACTCCTCTTTATTGATACTGCAGAGAAAACACGGTATTTTTGCCTGATCCCTGCCAAGACAGCAAAAGCAGCCTCTTCCTTTGGCACTCCATGTAGGAGTCAGACATGATCACATCTCCGAATGCTTCATCCGCACAGGGCCATGTTCCCACCTTCCCTCTGCTGATCTGCAGGTTTTGGCAGAGGTGAAGGAGAGCGTTTGCCCTTCCCCACTGAGGACAGCAATCCTGAACTTGCTGCTGGGGAGGGGATGTCTGGGTCCCCTTCCAGACAGGGGCACAATTCCAAGTGACTCCAGAGGAACAGGATCTCGTTCTGTTTCATACCCAGTTTTGATGTAGGAGGCTTCCACTTTGCCACCTGCACTGGCTTGTACCTGCTAAGACATCATGCAGCCTGAGCTTTGGCTTTCTAGCCAGAACAGGCGACTGCAGAACAGCTGCAGAGTCAGTTCAAACTGCCAGAATATAAATTATGTATTGGTTTGTGAGCCTACATAATGCTGGTTCTCAAGAGAAACTGCAGGCAATGCTTACATACCCCGAACCATGGTTTCATCCTTCCCAGAAGGAACCAAGAAAGCAGCTCACCATTATTTTTTAAATAACTATATTTAATCTTTAAAACAGTGTCTCTCGTTCTTCTGCTAGGGCATGAAACTGATAAGTATTCAGAATAAGTATTCATTTTGGTAGTGTTTGGAGGAAATCAACATGAAGGACAATCTGTCTTTATTTAAAGATCCTTGGGGTAAAGCACAAATCACTCTAGGATCTCATAGTCTAATGAAAACCAGAAGCAGCAGCATTCTTACAAGCAAGGTGTATCAGAGGAAGATAGGTATTGAAGATGATATATAAGGAAAGTGTTTTTCACTATGACAATGGTGAGATACGGGAGCAGAGGCCAGCAAACAGGTGGACCCTCCATCCCTGGAGATACTGAATATTCAACTGGAAAATGCCTTGAGCAACTTACCTAACTTCAAAGTCAGGCCTGTTTTGAACATGAGGTTGGACTATATGACCTCCAGGAGTCCCTTCCAACCTAGATTATTGCCTGACTCCATGATGCAGACAAGTTTTTGTGTCCTTTCATGGACAGAAAAACATCATCCTACCTTTCCGCTCTCACCAGCCGTCGATGAACGTAACATTGGCTCTCTCTCCACAGGAAGGTTGCACCAACCTGGAGCTGATGAGTTGCTGAATCACCCAGCAGTCATGTCAAGCCACATCATGTAGCATCACCCCTTAAGAAGCTCCTCTAGCTGAGGTTGACCAGCAAGTGTGTTGTCCCACATTACAATAAACTCCCAGAGACCTTTAAGCAAATGCAGTATTTCAAATACAGCCGACAAAACAAAGTTTGAGGACCGCATAGCACATTCTTTCCTTTTGAAAAATCCCCACTTAGTGTAGTATCACTTCTCAGTCATCACAGCTTTCCTGCAAAACCTTCCTCTGACCATCAGAGTTGATCCCTTTTTCATCACCCGAAAGCAAAGCTTCTTCATTAACGGCAGCTGCCAGTTCATCCACCTGGGCCAAGCTGCAGCTCTTGTTGAGCCTGTAAGGACCTTTCCTCTGCCTAAACAGCATTTTGTTTCATTTGCTTCCCTAAAAAGTCCATTTGAGAGAGACAAAAATGAATTTCCAGGAGGGCTATTTCTACTTTGCCACTGTATTCTATGGACTCATGATCCTATGAATACAATTACATTTGTTTTGACCGTTTTTGACTGGAAAATTCCTGACCTTACATTTTTTCTGCTCAGCTTTCACTGTAAATATTCCTGCTTTTACAGCTACCCAAAATTAAGTTCTATGCATGTTAGAGCCCTTCATGCTCTGAAAACCTTGGAGACGGCCTGTGAAGGGGCTCTGGGACATGCCTGAAAGGACACTCAGTGTCCCCTTATGGATGATGGTTAACCTCACAGATTTCAACGTGATGGTGCAAGAGGGAGTGAGCAACCACTTGGCAGCATGCAGCCTGTGGCCAGGCACGTGCTGAAGGCAGGGCAGGCTGGACCGCTCCCCGACTCTGCTGGTGCCAAGTCCCCCCCTTCAGCAAGGTCCCCAAGGACCAGGATAGATCAGGACTGACAGCATCTGCTGCCTACCCTCCTGACCCTGCTTAAATTACTCTCGCACTACCAGACGTGATTCACAGACTGTGAAAACCAGAGGGACCGTTGCAGTGCTCTCGTGTGACTCCGGCATAGCCCAAGCCAGACTCCCTGCCACTGACCCCTGCAGCAGAGGGAATTATTTTTCCTTTGTTAAATGAACGTGTATCTGCTGGGACTCAAGCTCATGACATGCTGCGTCATATAGTGTTACCAAGGAAAATAAATGGGCTCCATGTCATGCTCAGAGATTAATTAAATGGCTATTAAGTAGCTCATCTTCCTCAGCTAGCAAAAATCTTCAGGAGGTGCTGGGACACACTGACCTCCAGCAATGTGTCACAGTGTCACTGGTCACCATCCCCCCTCACCGAGGTCACAGAAACAGGCAATGCACTGACACTTTGAGATCCCCTCTGAGTCGAGTGTGACCAGCACAGCCACCAGCTGACACCTTGATCTTCTCCAGAAATCTTGAGGTTTCAATAGGGCCCTGGAGGCAAAGGAAGGGAGATGAGCCCGTTGGGGTGTGCCCTGGCATTTCTGGAGGCATGTTCACTCAGACACAGACTGGCTGAGGGCTTGTGTTTGCTGACATTCTCCTCATCAAAGCATCGTCAGAAACGAACCTGCCAGCTGAAACACCATGTCCTTCATGCAAGCCAAAGCATGTACCAGCTGTGTGAGGGCTGACTTTATAACTGACATCAGTTCTTCCCATCAGCTCACGCAAACAGCCGCAAGGCATCTCCGAAAGTCACAGCCCCTGGCTCCAGTGAGAGTGAGACAGGAATGGGGGGAGAAGCCCGCAGGAGCTGTTGGGGACCTGCAAAGGCAAGCACTCGCTGCAGGGGTATTAACGCACCACAGAACAAATTCATAAACTATTTCAGTAAACCTGTTGCTAATCCTCAATTCTGAAAAATCTATGGATGAGCCGATAACCTGTACGTAGTGTACAAGGGCAGGAGGCATGGACAGCGTTTGTGTGGCTCCTTCAAGCATCCCAAGGGCCCCATGGAGCCCTCTGGCCATCATGCCAGCAGCACAGGGTTGAGCTCACCCAATGCCCAGGACACAGCTCCGCCATTTGAGGCTTCCGGGGCACATGAAACTCCATGAGCTGTTCTCACCCAGCCCATGGCTAGCCAAAAGGGCTGTGGGAGGAGGTGAAAATACTGCAGGGAGGGGCCGAAGGCAGGTGGCTGAGGGGACCAGGGTTGCAGAGGGCTGGTGGCTGTCTTGGGTGTGAGTCTTAGACCTAAATACCTCAATTAAATGCTACTGAAAACAATCTGTCATGTCTGCCACGGACGTCACTGCTTAATTCAAGGCTCCTGAGCAGTTCCAAGGAATTGTCTCCAAACCAGAGTGGACATTACATTGGTTGCATGCAGTGCCAAAGAATTGCTGCAGACCTTTCTCAGGGGCTTAGGCTCCTGAGAAATACCTAGAAAGATACCATCGCTCAGCTATTCAGCCAGGTGCTTTTCGTCAAATTTGCTTCACAAGGAAATGATCCTAAATTTGGATTCACCTCATGAAGAGCGTACCAGGAACCTGCACTGCATGCTGCAAGGAAGGCCAGAACAAATCCAGCCCTCATGCACTAAATAGTGCTCTAGGGAGGGTGGACCCCAGTGAGGTAAAAAATTAACAAATGCAATAGCAACAAGGGGAAATGAACGTTGAACAGCGCCATGTGTGGGTACATGTGGGATGGCAGTACATCCTCTGTGGGAAGCCCTGTGCAACCCTGCCTTTGTCACTCTTCCCTGACCCAAATGCAGCAACCACAACACCCTGGAGCTGTCTCCACACAGTAGGGCTGTGTCCTGAAACAACATCCCTGTCAAAGCACCTGCACACCCCACACCTACCAGCACGTACTCAGTATCTCTGGAGAAAGTGGGCAGTTTTCCAGCCTCCTGTGAAGGAGAGGCAGGACTGAGTTTCCTCAGTGCCCTGGGCCACAGTAGCTGTGTGCAGCCAGGTCAGAGTCACAGGGGGATGAACGGGGGTCAAGGCTCGCGCTCCCTGCGGAGCAAGGGGACGCAGTGGCGAAGTGTGCCCACGTGCCCGAGTACAGAGACCACACGGAAACGCTGCACAAACCATGCTGGGGAGGGCTGCGGTGTCAACACAACCTCCCCGTGGGAGGACGTGCTTTTGCAACTAAAGGACAAAGGCAGTGCAAGGACAGATGGTTGTAGACCGGATGTCAGCCACCTTAGGTGGGATGCTGAGAGGCCACAGCTAGATGGGAGGTTTGAGAACGGGGTGGTGGGAGCAACGATAACCTGTCTGGGGAGGAGGCTGATGAGTTGAAGGGGGGTATTTGTGCACAGTGGTGTTTGCAGGATCAGCAGGCAGTGGCCCACAAAGTGCCAGCTGGCACGGTGCTGCTGTGCGTTTGCCCTGGTCCCAGCAAGGGCAGAACATGGTGCCGACCCTGTGCCACCCCGAGTGCCTGGGCATGAGCCCATGGCCCCCTCCGGGTCATTGCCTGTGGAGGGACCGCGCTCATGGCTGGCAGCTGCAGGGCTGTTTACTGGTGATAGGGCAGCTGAGGAGTTGGAAGGGTGCCCTGGGTGTGACCCACCGCCTATCGCAGGGACCGAAGGCCTGAAACTACCCTCGTTTGCTTAACCTGCTGTACAAACAAGATGGAAAGCAATTCTTGGAAGCGCTGACCTTCTCTGTAAGCTAAACCAGCAGGAGAGGAAGAATGACCCCCCCACCCTGGGTCAGCACGCTGGGCTTTGCAAGGGCACATCAAGCAAAAACTCAGGATCAGATTTTTCTCCCAAACTTCCTATGGTCCATCGCTGTTCTGGCTGTGGTTACACCTATTTTGTTGTTGTTGAAAGGTAAATCTGTTCTTTTATGACCAGAATGAGGTGTTCTCAGCTGGTAAGAGCTGGCTGTAGGTTGGGTCTTCAGGTCATATTGAGCCTGAGGTAAAAGCTCATCGTCCCAGGCAGTGTTAGTTCTTCTCAGCAAGTTGTAACTCAATTAGCATCTTGCCTTTCATGCTGTGCATGGGTTTGCACATAGAAATGACTCTGCTGAAGTCACAGGGCTTGCATTTCTGCAACCAGAAACAACTAAGAGACAAAAAAAGCTGGCTAAGCATTAGTCTCAAAATATTTTTTGAAAGGATCTCTATTAACCTAAACCTCCTCTTGCTCACTGAGCTTCTTAGTGCTTCTCCTACCATTTACATTTTTGAAGGGCTTTTAAAAAACACCTTACATGCCAGCATTTATGTTGATTTAAGAAATCTACCCAGTCTGAAAAATGCAGACACATTCCTCTACTTCCATTTTATGGTTTCATTTTTGCAAAATCAAAATCTTTTCTTCACTGGTCATTCAGTGAGAGCAGCTGCAGTGTCCCGTCTGAGTGGTTTATCAGACACCTCAGAGTCTCACATCTTCAGGAATTTAACACCAGCGGCTGAAGACGTATCAGCACCCTGTAAACATCTGCCAGTGCTTTCTTGGCACTGTGAGCAGACAGGCTGTCCTCTCCCTCTGCATAGGCAAGGCCACTTGAAGTGAAGAGGGGCTGAAGATTTTGCAAGACTGCATTCCTGATAGCTTTGGAGAACCATGTGTTGCGAGATGAAAGTCAGAGCTGAGTTCTACAGCCAAATAACGGAGTTGAATCCTGCTCCCTACAAATCCACCGGCAATGATCCCTCTGACTTCCTGCACTGCCAAAATGCCATTAAACCACATCTATTTTATTTGTTCTAATAGCTGTTTTGTAAAAAGGTGAAGCCAACAAAGAAGTTCAAGCCCTGCTGCTTTCAGTTAGAAAAGTGACAAGCCAGGTTAGCAATAAAAGCCCTCATGAAAGCTGAAGAACTGTTTTTCCTATTTTGCACCCCATGACAATACAGCAGCCGCTAAGTACTGCAGCTTATTTTGGGAAGTGTGTCATGCACTCCAGTTATACATAGAAAACAGTACATTAGGTGCTGCCCTGTTTCTTTCAAGACTCTCATGAGATTGAGGGGACCAGGTACGAGCCTGGCACCCAAGCACCGGAGTATGTCAGACAAAATGGGTAAGTAGATGGAACTGCTGACACCCTGCAAGGCAGCAGCCGTGCAGGGCAGAGCCCAAGGATCTGGAGCAGCATACAGGAATAGAAAGCTGGTACTGTCCCTCCCCCTTCCTTCCCAAATGAAACCTACTTCCATCAAACTGCAGTAACACGGCAACTAAGGGAGAACATGGCTTCGTGCTTCAAAGCAGAACCGTCCTGGAGAGATTAAAGAATCACAGCAAGTATCAAATAAGAAAGAAAATCAAGGAGCCTCACGAGACACTGCTAGGTGTTGCCAAAGGTTTTTCCACCCGCAGGGAGGAGGAGAGGCGAGACAACCTGCAGCAGTGAGTGATCTGCTGCCTTTAAGGAGAGAACAATGGTCCACACAGACAACAGGCACTCCCAACACACCCAGCAGCTCTTACAATGGCTGGAAGTGCTTGTGGCAAAGGAATGTTAAACCCTTTGACATGAGGAAAGGATTGTGCAGAGTCACACAAATGGCTGGGGTTGCCTTGTCCTCCATGCGTTAGCTGGCTTCTCCAGGTGGGCCGAGGCCTTGCATTCCCACGGGAGGTGGGTACCAGCCAGGGAAGGAGCTTCTCCCTAAAGGGTGACTTCATCGGCGGGAGAGGTTGAGTTTAACCTAAGGTTGGCAATCACAAGTAAGGATTATTGTGCAGGTGTTTGTACAGGGCTGTGTATGTCACAGAAAGGCCTTGGAGAGAACAAAGCTAACATCTCGGCATTTACAAATAAAAATCGTATTAAAAACAGAGTCAGTGATCTGCAAACTGCTTTACTCCCAGGGAAGGTTGCTCTGCAGTTGGTTGTGGAGGCTTATCCAGACCCAGCCTGGTTGGAGCTGAGGTGGGCCACTGAAGTCAGGCTGGAAACTCCAGTTCAGCTCGTGAGTTCAGATTCGGACAGGTTCTCAAGTCATGCACAGCCATCCACCCTACCCCCCAGTGCCACCAGCCTAACTCCTCACTGTGCTGGGTATTGAAGCAATACATAGAAAGATCTAATCCCTAACCCAGGAACCAGCAACTGCAGGGCGAGATATCAAACCAAGATTTTCCCAGGCCTGTGGTAATGACTGCCACCTACATCTATCTTCTTACTTTGAAATGTTATTCCCTTCAAAGCTAGAACACAGAGCAGAAATACAGAGCACACAGAGAAAGCTTCACCTTTAAATACAGCCTGGCAACCACTAATGAGTGATGCAATGCCCTGTCTACCTTAATCCAGATTATGTGGAAGAGAATGTGTTCATTGTCAGTGAGCTACACAAGCCTATAAAACCCCAGAAGAAGTGTGCTCTTTATTGCATGAGAAGACCAGCACGCCATAAAACAGAAGGCACTCCTATTTTCAGTAGCTGACCATGTAAAACTAAAGAAGGGTGTGGGACTCAGAAGGTTCAGCAACATGAAAAGAACCAAGATTTTAATGTGTTTCTAGTGAGTATGGAGATCTTTTTAAGTGCCCTGTTAGAGCTCTCTGAGAAGTACTTGGTCTTCAGAAAATGTTTCTGAATGAAGCCTCTTCTGGAGGTTTCAGATCGAGTAGCTGAAATACACCTCCTCCTCCAGTTAAAGACCTTCCCTCCAGTTGCCAACCTTGATAATTCAGGGAAGTTTCCATCTGAGTCCTTTCTGCCTGTTGAATTTTCAGAGGATCACAGGATCAGAAAGGGAACAGGAAAGGATGTGGGGTCTTCAAGCATCCACGGAAGTTAATGACACGTCAGGATGCACGGCTGGGCAGGAGCCATCTGGCACCTCCATTCACGTGACTGGGCAGCAGGCACAGCTTCAGGATGCAACAGGAGCGGTCACCTTCTTGGGGCACTGGCTGGCAGTTGGCACAGCCTTGGCCAGTGAACTACAGATGATGGCAACCAGCCGTGGCTGCCTGCAGAACCACGGTGCGGGCAGGAGGCTCTGCCCGGCATGGCAGATAAGCATTCTCGCCCTGGCGGCTGGCAGGACAGAGGCAGGACTGCCTGTGGCATGAGTCCTGCACGTGATGTATGAGATCAGGCAGGTCCGGGCTTATGCAGGATCACACGCCGAACGTGAGTCAACTGCGTGATGCACTTGCAAGGAAGGTGTTCTTGGCTGTACATATAGGACCGTAATAGCTAAAATATGAGAGGCCATTATGCCATGTTGCTAATTCCTAATGACTCCCGAGCTGTAGTCCTGTGTCCATTTTTGGAAATAGTACTTCAAGAAATAGGCCCATGGTGAGTATCTATGGGAGAGCCACCTAAGCAACAGAAACGTAAATAACATGATTTTACTGTCACAGAAGACTGAAGCTGTTTGAGTGCTTAATCCATAAAAGCAAGTGCTAAAAGGGGAGCTGGGGAAACTATTTTCTGTGAATAATTAAGGATTATTTATTTATTTATTGCCAATTATTACTTAATTACTCTCCAGATTCCTGAGGATTGTATATGATGGAAAAAATACAATCAGTATTATTTAAATCTTTAGATGCAAAATATAAAGAGTCAAACTGTGGGGGAAAACATGCTAGTTATAGAAGTAGTAAAGACCTAGAACAGGATGTTGATTCTCTGAGAAAGTTCTACAAATATTGGTCTCTCATGAACTGTTAATATTAATCCTCCCTTAATGCAAAGGTTTTCATGAGATGATCTCCTTTGGTCCCTCTCAAGCTGATTCTGTGACTTGGTGCCTGCCAAACATCTGCTGTCTGTGGTTCCTATTACAAAATGCCTTCATCTGGTGGCTGTGGGCTCCTGAAAAGTGTGCTCCCACACAGCCTGTGAAGGCATGTTAGAGGTGCTCATCTGAATTTTCCCATCCTGTGTACTAAGTATAGTGCAGCCTCTCACACTGACTGGTCTCCAAAGCCAGCTAACAACAAGGAACAATAACACAACCTGAGCTCTCAGGGGTGCTCTGAAATCAAATTAATCAGTGGCAGTGAAATCTGGCTGAGGCTGTGATGAAATTAGTAACGGAATAGTCAGAGACAGATTTATATTATTTGCAGGAGATTACATAAATGTGAACCTAGATATTGAATAAGGAGCTTCAAAAGAAATATTGAATAACTTTTCGTGCATTGTTAGAAAAGGGTTGTCACAACGTGTGTGCATTGATCAGCTGAATTACAGTATATTTCTTGAGTCAAAGTACACTGCCTAAGTTTTGAGGGCGTTTGAGAGCTTCCCTTTGCCACATTACCATCATAGCATGGCCTCTTGTCTGCAAGAATTTAACAGAACCTTATAGCTACTCTAAAGTGGATAGTGCATTAATTTCCAAAGAAGAGTAAGCTAAATAGAAATATGTGACATGAGCTAACATGTTCACAGAAGACTTTAGAATGAAGATGCTCATGGACTCAAAGGTATCTTTGGGGTAATCAAGTCAAAGCAACATCTCACATAGCTTTCTTCAGAAATTGTCTCTTCTTCTCATTTCCAGCCTGGCTAATTGCTATCCATTTGTATTTCTGCCCACACCATCCGCTATCTTACGCAACTGCTGTTACATCTTTGATACTTACCCTACTATTTAGAGAAAGCAATCTTTCATCTTTTTTCTCAGCTTTCATTTTTCTGGGTGACAAAACTCAGCTCTTTTAAAGCCTCCCACTAAAGCAGGTCCTTCAGTCTCCTGGCCTGTTTTGCACCTCTTGTAGTCATTAAGCTTCCCTGAGTAGGAATGACCTAAAGTGCCTATGAAATTTTGAAGGGGGTTTCCCTACTGCCCTGTGCAATGACAGTAAGGCTTCCCTTTCTCTACTGGAGATATCGTCTCTGGTGCACTGTAGGAACATCTTCATCTTCTTTATGGCCATACCCTAGGGATAGCTGTGGAGAAATACTCTAGGAAACTTTCTGTGAGGTAGTGCCAAAACTGAAAGCAATACTGCAGTGACCACTCAAGTTTCCACATGAAGTTCTGGGCAGCTTCTGTGGGTCAAGATCAATTGGCCTTGCATTAAACATAAATATTGCATCTGCTAGTCTTCAGTCATATAGTATCATCCTATTTAGCATCATCCCATAGTAAGCAAGTGGGAATGCAATTGCATCATGAACTGGTGGATGTGCTGGTGTGTGGCTATTTTTGGATCATGATCAGAAATTGCATAGTTACTGAAAGTCCTGACTTTTTCCATGCTCAGGTCCTTGGGATATTCAGCAGCTGACTTTGCTGAGCAGCTCTCTGAATTTATAGGAATGCAGCCTTATGAACTGAGATCAAAACAAACTTTCCCATGGTTTATCCTTGTGCTGACTCAATCACTGATTATTTTCTATTACCAATTCTTTGGTGATCCCCTAACTGCTTAGCAAAACCCGTCTAAAGCATTGTCATCTTTGACTATTATCATCCTTGATTATTTGGGTGTGTTGATCAGGGCCCTGACCCCAACCCAGTGGCTGAGTTCCCAGCTTAACCTCAAACCTGCCTTATCACCCAACTTGTCTGGTAATCTGGACTACTGGTAGAGCCTGGATATTGTCACTGAACTTGCCCTGACCTGCTGTCACACAGACTCCCTGCGCCTCATCCCATTCTCCATCTTGTCCTCCAACTCCTTCTAGCGGCTGAATATATCAGCAATATTAGTATTTTTTAGCCTCTTTTTGTTGGCTGTTCTTCTACCCTCTCATGTTTTCTTATTTGTTGTTACAACCACCGAACGTCTTCTTTTTCTGTACCAGTAATTAAGCCCATGAAAGTCCTCCCAGCTATCTTGCATCTTAGTTTAAACCATTTCTTCACAACTACCAGTGCCTTGGTCCCAGAGATCCATGATGCAGGAGCTCATGTGGAATACACGTATTTTTTCAGGGACTCCAGATCTGACCAAGTAAGTAAAATTTTTCTTTGCCGGAGAACTCAACTAAGAAATGCATCCTGAACATAAGCTGTAAGGTTTCCACCAGGACAGAGAGAGAACAAACTCATCCACTGGTGAAGTGGTGGAAATAGTGTCCACAAAACAATTAGCTTGGGAAGCAACTTGTGCTTGGGAAGAACAGGATGGATCAGAAAGAGAAATGAAGAAATTTGCCACAAAACTGATTTATAGGGTTATAACAAAAGTCAGAGACAAAATACATCAGAAACACAATAGCTCTGTAGAAACAGAAGAGACAGTAAAATGGCTTCTGCTCTGAAAACAGGAATGCTGAGAAATGTTCCAAAACACTGAGTTGGAATGAGGCTGTTCGGAGGCTCCCCAAAGTAGCCTCTGGCTTTACTGCATTTCAGTAATCTTTTTGTTTGATTATTTGTTTAAGATTATTTGCCCTCATTGTTGTAAACCTATTTAAACCTTGCAAGGAACTACCTTACAACTCGTATTCTGCAGACTCCCAGGGATCCCTAGCACACTTTTAGGAGCCCATAAAAGGCCACCGTCCTCAGTAGATTTTAATTTGCCGTATGCATTTTTTTGGGGTTCCAATTTGAAGTAGGTTAGAAACCAGTGCACACACCCCACATGAATGTCTGCTTGTCTATGTATGTTCAGCATGATGTTTGGTAGGTTATTAGATATTTTTTCTTAAGAGTTTAGTCCTCCTAATAATTCAAATTTGAAAGCACATCTATATATTATAGCAATGTTAATCATCCTTCTGCACTAAGGCCACACTTCACAAGCAGTCTCCTCTCTTAACTGATGATTTCAAAGGTCTCTGTCGTGAATTGGGATGGACTTTCCCTGGGGAAGCTTTTAATCTAGGTTGGATGCCTAAATAAACTCGTACTTCCAGCCAGGTGAAATGATCAGTGATAGCCTCTGATCTAAAAACCACCCACACATGGTTCTCTCTAACACCACCGCACTGTTGGTACAAAAAACAACCTAGCAGAGGTTGAAAACATTTCCACTCCCATTCTGCGGGTCACTCAAAATTACTGATTGCTGGCACAGGCAGGCTGGGCATGAAGACGATGCCATGAAGAAAGTACTAAAAATACACAGGTCAGTTTTTCACAGCTGCACAGCCACAGATGTGATAGCCATGTTTTTAGACTGCCTTTGAAACTGCATCAGTCTACCTGTCCGGACTCCTACTACATGTTGGAAGTTTTAGCCTTAGATATGTACGAAACTGGAAAAACTCCTGAAAAAACGGAGAAAGACTATTAAGAATTTGCTTTGGATTCAGAGAATAGGGATTTTCAAAGGAGCTCAGCCTGTTTGGGTGTATTTGCTTGGTAGCCAAGCAAAACAGGAGCTGAGAGGCAATTCAGCTGTGGCCTATAAATACATTCTAGACTACACACTAGGGGAGAAGAGAAGCTTCTCATGAATATGTTTATGTTGGAAATTAGAAGGTTAGTCAGTCCTTACAGCAACGATGCTTTGGAACAACCTTTCACTGGAGGAATGCGGCAAAGCCGTTTTAGGTTGCGGCTTGGTTAACTGCAAGGATGATCCTGTGGTTGTCTGTGACAAGAAATGACAGGGTGTGTGGGTCTGTGGGTGGGCTCCTTTACAAAACATGACCTTACTTGTCGCAGTGGGAACCTTGGGATGCTGAGTGTTCTGGAAAATCTGGCTTTTGGTAGATGTCTGAAAGTGAGTAGAGGCCATTCATTAATATCCATAGACAGTGGAGCTCTTCAAACCTCCTTTTCATGTGGTATTGACATGAGGTACCTGGAAGGTAAGAAACAGGCATTCCATCATCGGCTACAGATTGTTTTGAATAAAACAGTGTTACAAAGAATTTTCTTTAAAAAGCTAAGAAATTCAGCGTAAACACACAAATGATAGCTTACTCGACTTGCTACCAGTTATTATACTATTCCTTACAACGACCAGTTTATTACAGGTTGTAACCTTCACGTTGCACGCTGTCTTCCGCAAGCCACGCTGATACTCCGAGTGCGTGCTAAGAGCTGCCATGGCCAGACAGTTCAGAGAAAACGAGAGTAATTATGGCATCCCTAGAGATGGGTGGCACCACCTTGCCCAAGGGTACGCCAAGGCTAACCCCCATCAGCTGGAGGTTGGGCTGTGCCCCGGAGGAGCACTTTGCGTGACTTAGGGTGGAAAACAATGTTGAACTGCAGGGTGTAGACTAGGTGTAACTGCAACGAGGCAAACAGGAGCCTTGCTTTGCTTGCTTTTCTGATGTCGTAAAACCAAAAGAAGTTTGTCAAACAATGGCCTGACAACTTTACTGGTTTTTTCATCTGTCTTCCTCCAGCCTTTCTTGTCTCTCTGCTTCCTTGGGTTTTTGATTTGGCCTATAGACCTCTTGGTGGTCACGATCACAGATTTGGTTTTGGGTATCTGTTCCAGACTCAATACAATCATGGAACTAAGACAGGACCTTATTAAGGACATTGCAGTGCATCATTGCATTTCTTCCCTCATGAGATGCTTCTGATTAGCTGCCTGAAATACAGGTTTCACAAGGAACTCCTGTGGCGCAGAAGTTTGTCTGGCAAAATTAATTGAGGAGAAATAGCCCAATTAAAAAACTGATTGTACTTTTCCGTTTCTAATGGCAAACTCTGCTACAATTTATGTCCCGTAGGAAGAGTTGGCAAACTTAGAAAGGGTCCTCATTACTTTTGAACTGACAAGCAGTGCATCTCATGTGTTCACCTGTGTTTCACAGTTCCCAGAACCAAATGCTGCAGAGAGAAAGGAGAAGTGTTGTGCAAAGCCTTCAACAAAAGCACACCTCATCCTCAGCTTCTTTGGTTAACAAGCAGCTTTCAGCTGACACGTACATGCTTACTAATAGAATAGAAAGCATTATGTACATAATTGTTTCATGTAGCAAAAGAGAGTGATATTCAACAACTAGTACGTGCCTCGCCGTGCTCAACAAAAGCTTTAAACATAATGTCTCAGCTTCATCTGAAACAGAAAGCCTGACATTCATTTCAGGGAATATTCCCTCAAGAATCCACTTCCCATGTAAGCTCATAAGCAACAGTGGAACAGGCACAGAGCTCAGTCAAATCAGCTCCAAACCTTTGGTCATGTCTCTGCTAGCAGTTTCCTCTAGCCGGAATGTTCTCCCGTATCCTGCCATTTAAATGTCTCCTGCTGGCAGCCAAGTTAACCCCCCCCAGGCCTTCAATCCAGGAGTTCAACACTGAAGTCCTTCTACTCCTTCAAGTTCTCATCTGAGAATTCTCCAAAGGAGAGGATACGCCTATATGGAAATAAAACACAGGGTTTTCCCAGCTAAACCATTTCAGGCACCAAAATCTGCCTGTCCCAAACACACACAAATTTTTAGCAAGGCAAATTCCCTCCTCTGGCAGTACACAGCTGATCAAGACAGACAGGCCAGCAGCTAGCTGAGCAACATCTAGGGTCATTGCCCACATGCTTTACGGGTCTTTGAAGAAGGTGTTTCTTCCAAATAAGCTATATTGTTAAAAAGGAGAGAAGGAAGATAAAGTGAACTTGTTACCTATAGGAACATTCAACCTTTATGAACTTGATTCTTATCCGATGTCTCCTGGGTAAGACTCTTCCAGATTGGGTCTAGTACTTCAGCACGATCACCTGTGCTTTTCAGTGCGCAAACACTTACTACCCAGCGCAGAAGAGCAATTGAAAGCAAATGGTTTATTTTCCGTACATGATTCACTTGCATTGCCTTCATCATATCCCATTACTGAAGCAGCAAATTCCTACTTGTCTGTGGGAGTTGACAGTGCCACCTTCTTTCCATCTTTCTCCTCCAGAGATTTAACTACGCAGAAGGTTGATCTGTTGACTTACTGCTACTGAAATCATAAAAGCTTGTTCCCTAACCCATGGCCATGTGACACACCTGCTCCTCTTGCAGTAGCCCTGGCCTGCACCAGCCTTTTCCTCAAGCCAATTTGACTCACTAAACCCACAGAAAACTCCCTCCCCTATTTTTGTTGTTTTCTCCTGTTTTATTGGATTAAATCAGCTCACAGGAGTTGCCCATGCAGCAGAAACCGCACAAAGCCAGCAGCTTTCTGGGTAGAGAGTTTCCTGTTTTCACCAGCAGTGAGCTGATAACCTGGCTCACTGCATCTTGAAAACACGTATTGAGCCACCAGAACAATCGTGGGAACGTGCCTCGCCTGCACAGTTTAACACCAGGTTATCTTAACTCCTAGTAAAGGTTCTTCAATCCACGCTGATTCTGCAGACAAAGAGACTTCATAGCATCAGTAGCACAAGCTCATCTGTTAAGGCAGCATCCTTCAAGAGGAAAGGGGCAGGATCTGAAACAGCCCGCAGCTGAAGGCCAGGAGCACGCGAAGCTACCGCTGAGGAAAGAACACATGCGCCAACTGATGTGATGACTGTAGCACGAGGCGGAATGCAGAGAAACCCAAAAGGCACCGGATTCAGCAAGTAAAGGTGGGAGTGATTTCCAGGCAAAGAACTTTATTGTCATAAATACAGCAGTGAAAAAGCAAACTTTTAAAGAAGGGGGGGAAAAAAAGCAGCTTTATGTCTGTATGTTTAATAAAAACTTTTTCTCAGACAAAAATAATGTACATTCTGATAAGTAACAATCAAAAATCAACAGAGAAAGGCAGTAGGGCATAACATTCAAATGAATACCTAGTAAAAGGTAGTGATGTGTTTTTATTAATAATCAGGAATATAACACTGCAATATTTAATCTTGAATTTGTATACACAAATGCCATATCCTACACAACAATAAATCCAGACATAAGGAGCACGTACACAAATTTCTGTTAAATTGAAAAAGTAGGAACCATACTTAACAAATATCTCCTCCAAACTGGTAACAAAAACCAAAAACCAAAACCAAAACAACCCTTTGAGTGGTGAACAACAAAAATAAACACTGAAATAACTGAAGAAAACTAATTTAAAAAGAAATACAATTGACACATAGGAATCACGATGTATGATGACCTCTCCCCCGAATACCCAATGGTTTATTCTGCTCTAAGGTAGATTACAATGCACACAGCAAAGTTACTATATTTCAGGACAGTACTAAAACGCAGGCTTTTGCAATTTGGTCCATTTACATTTTGCTGATTATTTTAGCCCACCGTATTGGAAAGAAAAGATGTGTGTCCCTCGATCTTTGGATAGAAAAAACAGATAGATTACATTCTTCAGCACAAAAGCAAGATTTTGAGAAATCTGTGCATTATGTTTTTGGTCAAGCATATTTAAATTATTATTTTCATTCATGCAAAAACTGTGATTTAATCCCACTCCAGATGAGGATTTTACCATAAAATTTAAATCGCTGGTTTATTAGATTACAGAACAATGGAAAAAAGCTTCATATACACTGAACTCAGTCAAAATTACACTAACCTTACGCGTTTGCCTCCTCAGAGACACAGGCGTAACAAGTCCTTCGGAAAAGCTCAAAGACATACAGGTTTAAAATAGAACAGATCTGAAACTATCCTTACTCATCTTTACAGAAGAGGTTCAAACATTTATAAAAGCTACACATAACCTGCAAAACACATAACGCTGAACTGTTAAACCATCTACAAGGAACCACTGCAAACCTGACAGTAATACTAAGCAAAAATTGTTAATATCATTACGCCAACAGATTCTTATATTTCCTAGAAATATAAGTGCAAATCAGAAGTTGGGAGTTCAAACATGTAAAAAGCTTGAAATGAGTAAAATTATTCAGGTATGTAATATCATTAATCTTCTGTGTTAGCCACATAATATATAAATATAGATCTGAATTTTAACTAGGGAAGTGATATTTTGAGGTAAGGAAAGAGAAATTCAACAGGGTTACATCTCTGAAGGAGCAGAGAGAATCCTCCAACAAACATTCCCTCATTGCCAAACTGTGCCTTAGGCACTGTACTTAACCGAAAAAACCAGATCGGTTTTGGCCAGTAAAATCGCAAAGCAATCAACTGTACGATCACAAACAAAACATATTTACACTCTGAAGTTACACAGCCTTGCATCAACACCTCAAAACATGTGACGGAGCAAACATATTCTCTCCTCCTTGTAGCAACAGGCACAGAAGACCTGCCCGAAGTCCCCCATCTCCACATCAGTGCATGCGTTTACAAGCGGAATTCCCACATCTGATACTCATTCTCAGGACTCTACAGAACAACTGTCACCTATCATATTATCTTAATTTGACCTATATTGTGGTAGAATTATATATATGAGAGAAATCCAGTTTGCAAAGATTACAAACGTATCAAGCTGCCAGTAAACAGTTCCTATATCTACGTATTACGGTGCAAATTAGTGGTGTCATAAAGGCACTTGTCTCTCACAGACAGAACTGTCTTTTCAGTGAAAAATAGATCTAAAAATATTTCTTTTAACATCCGAAATGGTTTTTAATCCTTAAAGTGGTGCAAATATTAATGAACTCAACAGGAAAGAGCTAAGTGCAAAGTATCCATCGTTAAATATAATTAATCCATTTTAATGCCAAGATCTCAAAAAAATGCCAAAAACCATGCGATAGTAGAAACGTGATTGGCACTAGCAGCCACAAATAAAAAGGCAGGTGCACACAACAGTACAAGCTAGCTTATCTACGAAGTCACTAAACCAATTAAGGGATGCGTTGCAAGGAGAGACATTTGCCACAAGTCTTTTCCAAGACATGCCTGAAGCCACGCCTGACCAGTGTGAAATACACAGCGCACATTTACATCATCAGGGACATCTTTACGGCTAGCTACCTATTTTTACAAAAATAATTCCAAAACGCTCGTTCACTTCAAAGGGAATTGTTTCTGTTTTCACCGAACGGGAAAATACCAGTCAAAACCAGATCTACCACCAGACTTGAAAAGGACACCGAAGCCGCCACTCAATAAAGTCCAGTGCAGTTTTCTGGGGCGTAGAGATGGCAGTGTGATATCCTTGAAACCCCATTTATCTGGTCAGGACATACGTATAGATTTTCCCCTTCAAGTCTCAGTACCGTAAAGCAATAATTTGAGAGAGTTTCCACCAACAGAGCTGTTTTTGCAAATCAGAGGGCTCAGGTGTTACAAAAAATAGACATAATTGGCTTTGCCAATTGCCAATGCTAATTTGCAGTTGGCATTACAGCTCCAGTAACTGAGAAACCTAAACACCCCGAAAGGTGCAATGGGCGGAATAAATCAAGTACAGCCCAAAAGCCAGGAGGTTTTCTGCCCTTAGTGCTTTCTGTCGTAATAGCACATTAAGAGTATGCTATGAAATTACTGGCTGGAGCCTCATGCTCAAGTACTGATTTTCATGTCCAGTCTTCTTTAAAGAGTTTTGCCAGTACTGTACCCTAAGGAAGCCTCTGCACCTTTGAAAAGTCTGCATTCACTCAACATTGCACAAGGTTATTAAAACAAGAACAGGGAAAAAAAAAAAAAGAAGCAGCCGTTTGATCAAGTATTAAGCTATTCCTTCAGAGAATCGCACTTCTTTGCTTCCAGCAATGACCAGGATTGCTGATGGTGTACTGACAGTTGCCATGGCAAGTGGGTGACTGCGTGGGATAGCAGACAATATAGCCAAGTCAACTGCTTATGCAATCGCCGCGATTTGAGCAAGCACAGAACACACCACTTGTATTATGTGCTGGCAGTGAGCTGCATAAAGTGCCAGCGGAAAGAAAGTCCTCCTCTGTCGGGCTACGGCTGCTTCAGTATTCCCATTCATCCGTTTTCATGTCCAGATAGTAAAGAATATTCTGCGCAAGCTTTACTGCTTGCTTCCTGGCAGCCTTACACCGCTCGTCGCCCTGCGGGTCAACAGCATCAAGCGCTAGGAGCTGCTTCGTAAGAAGTTCTTCCAGTCTCATGTAATTTTTATCCGTTCTGTTTCCATCAAACGAAATCACCCCCTGCTGAATTTGAGACAGGTTTCCAAGAACAGTCCAAACTGCTTTATGGGATTGATGTTCGGCAGCAGTTTGCTCAGGGTACATTTGCCTTTTTTCAAGTGCCTCCTTCAAATCAATATACGTTATGAGAGTTTGAACTTCTATTACTGCTCTTCTCCTGGCTTCTCTAATACAGGGGTTTTTGCCTGGACTCACCTCATCTAAGTGGGCAATTAAACCCTGCAGTTCTGCTTTGGATCCCAGGTATAAATCAGAAGCATTCTCTGTCTGTAAAAGTAAAGAATTAACTTCCTTCATTTTCTTGCGGATCTCCTCTATTTTTAAAATGGACTGATTCTGTGCCAAATCGTAAGCCTGAGTAGAATTTGCTTCTTCTTCCAAGTCGAGATATTTCTGCAACTTATTGATTTCTTCCACTACTTCCTTTCTGTAGTTTCTTATTTCCGTGCGACCACAGACATCTAAAGCATCCAAATCAGCAATGAGGCCTGTCAGCACACAGGACAGATGCCTGCAGGTATCATTACTGCTCACTCCCATCAGAAGTGCAATGAGGGTGCCTCTTGCTTTGTTCACATCACACATTACAGAGTTAATTTTGGAGACAGACGGATGCGCATCATTGGAGAGTGGCAGGGACAGCTGTTGCTTTACGCAGCTTTCTATAATCTCCTGAACAGCACATACTTTTGTCAGAGTGCGGTATCTCGCTTTGCGTAAAGAAACCTTCCCCCCAGTTTTCACCTGGGTAAGCCTCAACACAATGTCCTGGATACCTTCTTCGAATTCATCACTTATACAGTTACCTCCTTTGTAAAAAGGTGTAATCTCGCGTTCCACAAGCGACTGTGCCTCCTTGAATATAGCCTCTATTTCCAGTCTGCGCGGATGGTTGGCATTTTGTTCCAATTCCTTGAGCAGCCGCTCTGTTTCCTGAGCGGCTCGCTTTCTGGCTTGCTGAATATCCCCCTTTCCTTCGGTGTCTACAGAATCTATTTCAAAAAGCTGTTTAGTAAGACTCCTTTCTAATTTCTTGTAATCTCGATCCGTTGACAGACCACTGAAGACAACCACTTGCTGTTCAATCTCTTTGACTTCTTTCTGTATTTCATGCAACCGTTTTATGGATGGGTGTTGGTTACCCATATCCATTCTCTTCTTACGTCCAGTTTCAGATGAACTACAAGGAAAGCGGGAACAAGACTTGGGATGAATCAAGTGCCGTGCAAGCACACGCTGTAACTTTCACGACAGCCTGCAGCACTGCAGCACTACTGCTACTTTAGGTATCGTTAGCCAGAGGAATAAACCCCTTAGCTGGTATTTCGTAGCCTCCATCTCCCGCTCGGGCTGGGGAGGGGTGGTGATGCTGTAGTTATCATTCCACCAGCTCCGAGCGTTTACTCACCACCCCCAGCCCCCACCTGCCCTGCAGCCGAACCCAGGGCAGAACCGACCGGGGGAAAACAGCAACGGAACCCGAGGGCCGATGGGGCGCCGCAAGCCCAGGGCAGGGCTGCCTTCCCCCGGCACAGGCCCCGCCGCCGACTCTCCCCACCGGCGCCACCCTC
>NW_010256607.1:991-5823 GCF_000690775.1 Eurypyga helias | reverse complement strand
CCGCAGCAGGCCTGCAAAGCCCAGGGGACCGGTTTGGCAGCCGCGCTGTCCCAGGCACCCCCTCCCCACCGCGGGCGCGACAGCCGGGGAGCTGCCGCCCGCAAAACCTTCTCCTGCTCCCTGCCACCAAGGGAAGGATAACTGGATGGGAATTCTAATCATATATTATATTACCGTGTCATATTAGACTAATAAAATCCTAATATGATACAGGAATGGGGAGCATATCATAACTCCTCTGTGGCTAATACAATGCATGCAATAAATCACTCCCAGGGCTTATCCTTAACAATTGTATCAGTGCTTTCTGTGTCACGCTGATAACTCAGTCCCTCTCATCTAATGGTTCACTTTTCTTCACAGTCCATATGGCAGTGACATTAAAGCTAATGAAATAAAATAAAATTTGCCAATCTTTGAAGAATTCCATTCTTTAAAAAGATGTATTTTATTAACACAAACCGGAAACATCTTCAGTTACTCGGAGTTATCTTTATCGCGCTGGAAATACACGGCACAGACACTGGCATTGGCGTCTTACATCTGACTCGCGGGGTCTTTGCAAAAGACACCGCTACAGGACGGCACCGCGTCGCTCAGCCTAGCACGCCTCATGCCAAGTTCACGCCGTCAGCAGAGCTGCCCCCACGGAACCAGTCTGGGGGGCAAGGATGGTACCGTGCCGCAAGGTCGCCATCGCCCTGACTCTTCCCTTCCTGGGCTGAGGATCCCTTGTTGCAGCCAAGGCCAGATACACCGGCAGCTGGGAGCTTGGGATCCGAGTGCCAGGAGGGCAGGTCATCGCCTGCTTTGCTTTCAGCACACGAGGGTTTGCGTTCCTTCGCGGCTCCCGTAGCTCTGCAGGGCACAAGCCTGGGTGCGTCTGCCAGGATGCCAGACGCCGTTCCTCCCCAGCTGCTGGGCTCCTCACGGCCCTCCCGCAGGGCCACCGGCGACCGTCCGCTCCCTCTTTTTTAGGGGGACAGGGGGAGCTGGGGCTGGCCCCAGAAGGTGCTGGGGCAGCCGTGCACAGGGAACCCACTTCTGCCCCGTTACATCCCTGCTGTGTGCAGCCAATGATGGTGCTGGGTGCCTTCATCACGATGGTGCCAGGCAGAGGAGACGGTGATTCCTGGGACCCGCTGCAAATCCGCCAGCTGCTCCCACTGTGCTCCGTGCAGGGTCTCTGGGCTGGTACTTCCCAGGCCAGGCAGGAGCCGTGGCCACAGGGCTGGTGGGCTCCGTCCTCTTCTGCCTCGGTGCCCTGAGGGTCACCGGGTGGTGAGCTTGGTCCTCTGCTGCTGAGCGCACTGGGGCCACAGTGGCTCCGGTCGCAGTGACACTCGTGCACCAACAGCTCAAACCTGGACGCGGGGAATCAGGATCACACCGCTGAGCAGTTCCACGGGCAGGAGGGCTGGGGGGTCTCCTCCCCACTCCAGAACGGGTGTGTGGTGCTGCAGCAATGGTCCTGCATGGCTGGGGGTGGGTCGCAGCCCCCGTCCGGGGATCCTTGCCCGAGTCACTGTTCCTGCACAAGGGTCTGATGGCCCTTCAGGACGTAGCTGCTGGGTGAAACACAAGGCCATCAGCAGCAGGATGCCAACACCGGTGCTTGCAGCAAACCCTCCTGATGTGCGAGCAGGCCTCAAGGACAAGATGTTCATTATTTGCCACGTAACCACGTGGCTGCTCTCCAGCGTGAGGAAAGGCCAAATTACACTTGTAATTCAAAGGGACCCCAAGCCTTAATGCTGTAAAGCAGCGCGCTAATGATGCCCAGCGGGCGCGGGGCACGCGAGCACAGCCCAAAGGTTGTTGATGGCCTTCCTGTGAACCTCCGCGGTGCGTGACAGGTCCTTGCCTGCGGCCAGCGGAGACGTGATCAAGATGAGGGGCGTCTGCGTGCTCATTACGCTGCCTACGCCTCCGCTGACACACTTGACGTCTGAAATGCTGTTTCCACGGGGCCGGAGCAGAAACACCGGGTGCATGGAGCTGGGGAGCTCCACTAGCAAACGCAAACCGTCCGGTGCTTTGCCCTGCGCGCACAGAAGTCTTCGGAAGTCCATGGCATCTGCCCCGACTCTCGTTAACTGATGATCAAGAAGGCTTTGCAACGCACCTCTAGTTAGTCACTTATTTAAACGCACCGCCTGTAGGGAACGGAGGCGACGTTCGGTCCTAACACAGAGCAAGACAGGCGGCTGCTCCGCGAACAAAAGCAGAAGCAGCAACCGGAGGGCACGCGGGATGCGGAGGGAGAAGAGCGTGCCCGCAGTCCCGGGGCTGAGGGCACGTGATGATGGTATTCTGCGAAACAACCCGATACAAGAGGCGTTGATAGGAAAAGCTGACCCTCGAGCTAATTGAATCGTGCAAATAATCGCTGAGCCACCAAAACAACCCCTGAAGGCTCGGACAGCTGACGGGAAAGGCATGGCGAAGGGAAGGGCAGGCGGCTCCTGGGAGTGTGCCTCGCCGGGGCTGCAGCCTGGCGCGGGCTGGCCATGGTGAGCACTCGCCCTCCTCCTGCCTGGCTGCACTAACCCGAGGAGTACGTCGGTGTATTTATCAAAGACCATTTGCTGCAAGTGATTAACGTTAACTTGATTTCCTGTGAGTCAATTTCCTTGAGATATGGTAAATAGGCCATTACCTGTTATTGACCTTTACTTTATTAAAAAGATTTAAAATTAGCATTTATATATACGTCCTTCCAAAAAAGTTTTTTTAATAAAGAAAAATATTTCTATAATCACATTACACTTGCTGGCTGAGGCTGTCGCCCCAAAGTTAATGCCAAATAAAGATGGCAATTAGGATGATGATTTTTGAGCTCATCTAAAGGGCTGACCCCTTCCTGCGCCTCCATTTGAATTTTCGCTCCCGAGCAGAGCAGGGTGGAAGCGGAGGCCGGGGCCGGCGGGGGCAGCCTGTGGGTGGGAAGCTCCTGCTCCCTCTCCCAGGATTTCCAATCTTCTCCAGGCAAGAGGGCCCATCGACCTACGGGTATTTAAAGAAACGCTCGGCTCCTGCTCCGCGACAGCCTGCGCCTCGGGCAGCCGACTCATCTCCTAGGTCTGGCCTGACCTGAGCAGGAAGAAATTGCGTCAACGTTTGGTCATGAAAGCAAAAAGTTTATTCATGTTTGAAACTACATAGAACTACCACGAGGAAGACTTTTCAATCCAGGGTGTAATCCAGTTAGAAAGTAACACGAAACGGTTTAATACATTAGAATCACTGCCACAAATTATTTTCATGACTCAATCAGGTTCAGAATCGCATACAATACAAAAGAGAGAAAGAGAGGGCCCCTGTTTCACAGGGGGAAATGTACAGTACTGAATACTGGAGTCTGTATGCATTACAATTAGTCGTTGGTTTCTGCGTGGATTAGTAACAAGATGAAGAACATTCAAAATGTTTCTCAGTATTTACAACAGTTTCACTGTTTTGGGTTAAACCTAGGTCCCCATGTTTCCACTTCAGCCTCTGTAAAGGTTGCCGACGCAACCCCGATTCTGTCAGAAGATTACAACGTACATTACGCTTCAGGGGGGAACGAAGAGTTAATTACAAGATGCAAAAAGATAAGAAAGAGACAAACTACAGCGTGAGTATCGTTCAGAGGTAGTAAGTGAGCACTCTAAGCTACAGAACATGTTGAAAGTCTATTGGTTCGTATGAGTTCGCATGAGGTAATAAAGCTGTGTTTGATTGGTGAGATGTATAAATACTCTTTTGCTACACTATGTACAACACTCCACACGACGGTGCCTTTTTCCTTTGTTTGTGGTTTGCTGCCAAGAGGAGGTAACAAATCTCGGCAGGCAGGTGCAGCACCTAGCTCGTACTGTAAAACCCCGGTCCTGGCTTTCCCAGAGATCAGCAGCAAGTGTCTTCAGTCCTAAGAACAACCTACGTCCGGTGTCGGAATACCGAGAGGAGGCTCGGGGTCCCCGTAGTTTTAGCAAGCAAGGATGCTCCTGCTTTCCAATCTAATTTGTAAGACAATAGATCACCACAAAAATGTGACGAATAAGGATTCTTAAACACAACCATTGTTAACCGAAATAACCGAACAGCTCTTTTTATTCCAACTCTGTAAGAGATATGAAAAGGTTAAACACAATCAAAGTCTGCGATTCATTTGGACTTCCCACGGCAATATGCACGGAGTTCAATTTGGGTGAGGTGTTTCTTTGTGTCTGCTCTTGCTACTGAGGTTACACTTGTCCTGTACTTTTACCCTTAAGGCCAAGGAATTGGCAACTGTTAGACCGACATTGTTAAAACTGCTGATAATAAATTATGATAAAATAGTTACAGGGCTATAAACAATGCTAAATCTTGGCCTAATTGGATAAAGTGCTTTTAACATTGTGTGTTTTAAGTATAAATACAAATGATTACGATACCTTTAAAAAACAGATTTACCAAGTTTTCTAATAAGACAAGGTTTTACAGTAAAGCTGTAGGTGGTTGGCTACAAAAAACTCTTTCCTTTTTCTCCTGTGACTCTGAATGCGCTAATCAAGGCATCTCAGCTCAGGGAAAAAGTGTTGCTAGGAGATTAGTTAGAGGTATCAGAGTGCACACTTCCCGGCCCTTCTGTAGGGGAAGTCACAGAAGATGGAGTAGTTGCGTCCTGCCAGCCTCCATTAGCCTGAAAAGGGAAAAACAATTCAATTGATACGATTACACGTATTAATTACACCGTGCAGCCAAAGCGTGAGCCTGGCGAGCCTGGGCTTCGGGAGAGATGCTCCGGGAGGAGATCTTCCTGCACTCCCTCTGGCTGCGGGATTTGTGAAAGAAGGAAGCGG